>NC_091305.1:43039367-43046867 GCF_038502225.1 Cherax quadricarinatus
AAACACAATACACTACAATCACACAACACTACCAGTACACCACACTAACACAAGACACTTCCAACTCACTATACTACCAACACACCACTATACCAGCACACCACACTACCAACACACATTACCTACACACCACACTACCAGCACACCACACTATCAACACATCCCACTACCAACACACTACACTACCAGCAAGACATATTACCAACAGTACACACTATCAATAGGGCACACTACCAACAGGGCACACTACCAACAGGACAAACTTCCAACAGCACACTAACAACAGGACATACTACCAATAGAACACACTACCAACAGGACACACTACCAACAGGACACACTACCAACAGGACACACTACCAACAGAACACACTACCAACAGAACACACTACCAACAGAACACACTACCAACAGGACACACTACAAACAGGACACACAACTAACAAGACACACAACCAACAGGACACACTACCAACAGGACACACTACCAACAGGACACACTACCAACAGGACATACTACCAACAGGACACACAACCAACAGGACACACTACCAACAGGACACACTACCAACAGGACACACTACCAACAGGACACACCACCAACAGGACACACTATCAACTGGACACACTACCTACAGGACACACTACCAACAGGACACACTACCAACAGGTCACGCTACCAACAGGTCACGCTACCAACAGGAGAACACTACCAGCAGGACACACTACTAACACGACACACTTCCAACAGGACACACTACCAACAGTACACACTACCAACAGGACATACTACCAACAGGACACACTACCAACAGGGCACACTACCAACAGGACACACTACCAACAGGACACACTACCAACAGGACACACTACCAATAGGACACACTACCAACAGGACACACTACCAACAGGACACACTACCAAGAGGACACACTACCAAGAGGACACACTACCAACAGCACACATTACCAACAGCACACACTACCAACAAAACACACTACCAACAGGACACACTACCAACAGGACACACTACCAACACAACACACTGCCAAAAGGATATACGACGACCAGGAAACACTACCAACAAGACACACTGCCAACAGGACATACTATCAACAGGACCACACTACCAACAGGACCACACTACCAACAGGACCACACTACCAACAGGACACACTACCAACAGGACACACTACCAACAGGACGCACTACCAACAGGACACACTACCAACAGAACACACTACCAACAGAACACACTACCAACAGGACACACTACCAACAGGACACACAACTAACAGGACACACAACCAATAGGACACACTACCAACAGGACACACTACCAACAGGACATACTACCAACAGGAACAACTACCAACAGGACATACTACCAACAGGACACACTACCAACAGGACACACTACCAACAGGACACACTACCAACAGGGCACACTACCAACAGGACACACTATCAACTGGACACACTACCTACAGGACACACTGCCAACAGGACACACTACCAACAGGTCACTCTACCAACAGGAGAACACTACCAGCAGGACACACTACCAACACAACACACTTCCAACAGGACACACTACCAACAGTACACACTACCAACAGGACATACTACCAAAAGGACACACTACCAACAGGACATACTACCAACAGGGCACACTACCAACAGGACACACTACCAACAGGACACACTACCAATAAGACACACTACCAATAGGACACACTACCAACAGGACACACTACCAACAGGACACACTACCAAAAGGACGCACTACCAACAGCACACATTACCAACAGCACACACTACCAACAGAACACACTACCAACAGGACACACTACCAACAGGACACACTACCAACACAACACACTGCCAAAAGGATATACGACGACCAGGAAACACTACCAACAAGACACACTGCCAACAGGACATACTACCAACAGGACCACACTACCAACAGGACCACACTACCAACAGGACCACACTACCAACAGGACACACTACCAACAGGACCACACTACCAACATGACACACTACCAACAGGACGCACTACCAACAGGACCACACTACCAACAGGACCACACTACCAACAGGACCACACTACCAACAGGACCACACTACCAACAGGACCACACTACCAACAGGACCACACTACCAACAGGACCACACTACCAACAGGACCACACTACCAACAAGACACACTGCCAACAGGTCACACTGCCAACAGGACACACTGCCAACAGGACACACAACTAAAAGGACACACAACCAACAGGACACACTACCAACAGGACACACTACCAACAGGACACACTACCAACAGGACACACTACCAACAGGACACACTACCAACAGGACACACTACCAACAGGACGCACTACCAACAGGACACACTACCAACAGGACCACACTACCAACAGGACCACACTACCAACAGGACCACACTACCAACAGGACCACACTACCAACAGGACCACACTACCAACAAGACACACTGCCAACAGGTCACACTGCCAACAGGACACACTGCCAACAGGACACACAACTAAAAGGACACAAAACCAACAGGACACACTACCAACAGGACACACTACCAACAGGACCACACTACCAACAGGACACACTACCAACAGGACACACTACCAACAGGACGCACTACCAACAGGACACACTACCAACAGGACCACACTACCAACAGGACCACACTACCAACAGGACCACACTACCAACAGGACCACACTACCAACAAGACACACTGCCAACAGGTCACACTGCCAACAGGACACACTGCCAACAGGACCACACTACCAACAGGACCACACTACCAACAGGACACACTACCAACAGAACACACTACCAACAGGACACACTTCCAACAGGACACACAACTAAAAGGACACACAACCAACAGGACACACTACCAACAGGACACACTACCAACAGGACACACTACCAAGAGGACACACTACCAACAGGACACACTACCAACAGGACATACTACTAACAGGACACACTACCAACAGGACACACTACCAACAGGACACACTACCAACAGGACACACTACCAACAGGACACACAACCAACAGGAGACACTACTAACGGGAGACACTATCAATAGGACACACTAACAACAGGACTCACTACCAACAGGAGACACTACCAACAGGACACACCACCAACGAGACACACTACCAACGGGACACACTACCAACAGGACACACTATCAACAGGACACACTACAAACAGGACCACACTACCAATAGGACACACTACCAACAGGACACACTACCAACAGTACACTACCAACAGGACACACTACAAACAGAACACACTATCAACAGGTCCACACTACGAACAGGACACACTGCCAACAGGACACACTGCCAACAGGGCACACTGCCAACAGGACACACTACCAACTGGACATACTACCAACAGGACACACTACCAACAGAACACACTACCAACAGGACACACTACCAACAGGACACACTACCAACACAACACACTGCCAAAAGGATATACGACGACCAGGAAACACTACCAACAAGACACACTGCCAACAGGACATACTACCAACAGGACCACACTACCAACAGGACCACACTACCAACAGGACCACACTACCAACAGGACACACTACCAACAGGACCACACTACCAACATGACACACTACCAACAGGACGCACTACCAACAGGACCACACTACCAACAGGACCACACTACCAACAGGACCACACTACCAACAGGACCACACTACCAACAGGACCACACTACCAACAGGACCACACTACCAACAGGACCACACTACCAACAGGACCACACTACCAACAAGACACACTGCCAACAGGTCACACTGCCAACAGGACACACTGCCAACAGGACACACAACTAAAAGGACACACAACCAACAGGACACACTACCAACAGGACACACTACCAACAGGACACACTACCAACAGGACACACTACCAACAGGACACACTACCAACAGGACACACTACCAACAGGACGCACTACCAACAGGACACACTACCAACAGGACCACACTACCAACAGGACCACACTACCAACAGGACCACACTACCAACAGGACCACACTACCAACAGGACCACACTACCAACAAGACACACTGCCAACAGGTCACACTGCCAACAGGACACACTGCCAACAGGACACACAACTAAAAGGACACAAAACCAACAGGACACACTACCAACAGGACACACTACCAACAGGACCACACTACCAACAGGACACACTACCAACAGGACACACTACCAACAGGACGCACTACCAACAGGACACACTACCAACAGGACCACACTACCAACAGGACCACACTACCAACAGGACCACACTACCAACAGGACCACACTACCAACAAGACACACTGCCAACAGGTCACACTGCCAACAGGACACACTGCCAACAGGACCACACTACCAACAGGACCACACTACCAACAGGACACACTACCAACAGAACACACTACCAACAGGACACACTTCCAACAGGACACACAACTAAAAGGACACACAACCAACAGGACACACTACCAACAGGACACACTACCAACAGGACACACTACCAACAGGACACACTACCAACAGGACACACTACCAACAGGACATACTACTAACAGGACACACTACCAACAGGACACACTACCAACAGGACACACTACCAACAGGACACACTACCAACAGGACACACAACCAACAGGAGACACTACTAACGGGAGACACTACCAATAGGACACACTAACAACAGGACTCACTACCAACAGGAGACACTACCAACAGGACACACCACCAACGAGACACACTACCAACGGGACACACTACCAACAGGACACACTATCAACAGGACACACTACAAACAGGACCACACTACCAATAGGACACACTACCAACAGGACACACTACCAACAGTACACTACCAACAGGACACACTACAAACAGAACACACTATCAACAGGTCCACACTACGAACAGGACACACTGCCAACAGGACACACTGCCAACAGGGCACACTGCCAACAGGACACACTACCAACTGGACATACTACCAACAGGACACACTACCAACAGAACACACTACCAACAGAACACACTACCAACAGGACACACTACCAACAGGATACACTACCAACAGGATACACTACCAACAAAACACACTACCAACAAAACACACTACCAACAAAACACACTACCAACAGGACACACTACCAACAGGACACACTACCAACAGGACACACCATCACCAGACACTATCCTTCACTCACCTCCTTCACCCCATACAATAATCTCACACCCTCTCACCATTCTCCCTTACCACTCCTGACCTACCCCTTCTTTATAACCCTTTCTTCATCATCCTTCTCTCACCTCTCCATCACCAGCCCTCCTTCACATCTCCTTCACCTGTCCCTTTCCACCTCTACTTTACCTCTGCTTCACCACTTGTTTCTCACCACCACTTCTTCTCTCCTGTATTTCTCTCACTCATCAGGTCGTTTCCCCGTTTCTCCCTGAGAAATTACACTTCACATAACATCTAAGATCTAAAGTGGGAAGAACTTTATGGAATATGAGGCTATAAACCCCTATATTGAGAGCAAATGTTGTCATTTCACGGTTTCGAAAACCTGGCGGAAAAACTCGTGAACAAATTAATATTTGATGTTGCTGTTATTGATGTTGTTGGTTGCATGTGATTGGTTGATACAAAACTGTTATTATTTCTCGGTAAATAAATAAGGTTATGACTCTAATCAAGTTAGATAATATTGCTAACTGAAGCATTTCATGTTTTAGATGTTAAATATATATAACTTATACGACACGTATCAAACTTTGCATTTCATTTTATTGAATATTTGAAGAAATTACAGTACTTGTGCTGTAGTCCTACAGAACAGTGTGGTGCTGTAGTCCTGCAGAACAGGGTGGTACTGCAGTCCTACAGAACAGGGTGGTGCTGTAGTCCTGCAGAACAGGGTGGTGCTGTAGTCCTGCAGAACAGGGTAGTGCTGTAGTCCTGCAGAACAGGGTGGTGCTGTAGTCCTACAGAACAGGGTGGTGCTGTAGTCCTGCAGAACAGGGTGGTGGTTTAGTCCTGCAGAACAGGGTGGTGCTGTAGTCCTACAGAACAGGGTGGTGCTGTAGTCCTGCAGAACAGGGTGCTGTAGTCCTGCAGAACATGGTGGTGCTGTAGTCCTACAGAACAGGGTGGTGCTGTATTCCTACAGAACAGGGTGGTGCTGTAGTCCTCCAGAACAGGGTGGTGTTGCAGTCCTACAGAACAGGGTTGTGCTGTAGTCCTACAGAACAGGGTGGTGCTGTAGTCCTACAGAACAGGGTGGTGCTGTAGTCCTACAGAACAGGGTGGTGCTGTAGTCCTACAGAACAGGGTGGTACTGCAGTCCTACAGAACAAGGTGGTACTGCAGTCCTACAAAACAAGGTGGTACTGCAGTCCTACAGAACAGGGTGGTACTGCAGTCCTACAGAACAGGGTGGTACTGCAGTCTTACAGAACAGGATGGTACTGCAGTCCTACGGAACAGGATGGTACTGCAGTCCTACAGAACAGGGTGGTACTGCAGTTTTACAGAACAGGGTGGTACTGTAGTCCTACAGAACAGGATGGTACTGCAGTCCTACAGAACAGGATGGTACTGCAGTCCTACAGAACAGGGTGGTACTGCAGTTTTACAGAACAGGGTGGTACTGTAGTCCTACAGAACAGGATGGTACTGTAGTCCTACAGAACAGGATGGTACTGCAGTCCTACGGAACAGGATGGTACTGCAGTCCTACGGAACAGGGTGGTACTCCAGTCCTACAGAACAGGGTGGTACTGAAGTCCTACAGAACAGGGAGGTACTGCAATCCAGAAGAACAGGGTGGTACTGCAATCCAACAGAACAGGGTGGTACTGCAGTCCTACAGAACAGGGTGGTGCTGCAGTCCTACAGAACAGGGTGGTGCTGCAGTCCTACAGAACAGGGTGGTGCTGCAGTCCTACAGAACAGGGTGGTACTGCAGTCCTACAGAACAGGGTGGTACTGCAGTCCTACAGAACAGGGTGGTACTGCAGTCCTACAGAACAGGGTGGTACTGCAGTCCTACAGAACAGGGTGGTACTGCAGTCCTACAGAACAGGGTGGTACTGCAGTCATACAGAATTGGGTGGTGCTACAGTCCTACAGAACAGGGTGGTACTGCAGTTCTACAGAACAGGGTGGTACTGCAGTCCTACAGAACATGGTGGTGCTGCAGTCCTACAGAACAGGATGGTACTGCAGTCCTACAGAACAGGGTGGTACTGTAGTCCTACAGAACAGGGTGGTACTACAGTCCTACAGAACAGGGTGGTACTACAGTCCTACAGAACAGGGTGGTACTACAGTCCTACAGAACAGGGTGGTGCTGCAGTCCTACAGAACAGGGTGGTACTGCAGTTCTATAGAACAGTGTGGT
>NC_091305.1:43049367-43089367 GCF_038502225.1 Cherax quadricarinatus
GTCTGTGTATGCGCGCGTGCATGCGCGCGTGTGTGTGCCTCCTTGCATACGAACTAGCCGATTTGCGTTTGCAGTTATCAAGACTTAGCTCCTGGCCCCGCCTTCGAGACCACATCGACTGCCATCACTAAATTTTGGCTACTTTTGCCTCATCATATCTACTCGTGAAGCAAAGTATTGAATTTGCCTCTACCGCTGCCTCATACAAGTCATTCCACTTTTCAACTACCCTCAGACTGAAGAAATACTTCCTTACATCCCTATGCCTCGTCTGTGTCTTCAACTTCCAATTGTGTCAGCCCAATCAATTCCTCTTATAATTTGTATATAGTAAATCATACCTTTTGTTCTTCTCTTCTTTAAAGTACTACAGTCAGATTACTTTGCTTCAACCCCTCCTCGTAGTACATTTGCTTCAACCCCTCCTCGTAGTACATTTGCTTCAACCCCTCCTCGTAGTACATTTGCTTCAACCCCTCCTCGTAGTACATTTGCTTCAACACCACCTCGTAGTACATTCTTCTCGGTTCTAATACTAGCCTGGTTGCAAACTTTTCCAGTTTCATGTGCTTGACCTGGTGAAGGCTCCATGCTGGTGCCGTGTATTCAGTGATCGGCCTAACATATGTCGTATATAAGGTTCTGAAGCATACTGAACTGTAGTTTCTCAGTGCTGTTCAAAGGTTGCTAATCTTCCATATGCCACTGAAGTTATACGGCTTATGTGGAATTGTGGTGAGAGTGTTGAATTCAGGTTAGGCCCCTTTCATTCTCTGATATTCGAAGCTTCATTGCGCTAGATTGGAGTTTAAAACAAATTCTAACTACACAATAGAGCGAAAATTTAATGTGAAGGATTTGGTAGTGATAATGTCAGAGGATCATCTAAGAGGATCACCTAAGAGGATCACAACAATGTCATTATCTCATCTGCCAAGAAAATGATAGGATGAATAATGAGAACCTTGAAAATGAGGGAAGCCAAGCCATTGATGATCCTCTTTAAGTCATTTGTTCTCTCTAGGCTTCAATACGGCCGTACACTAACAATCTATTTCATGGCAGACGAAATTGCAGATCTGCAGAATATATATAGAACCTTCACTGCGCATATAAGTGCAGTCAATTACTGAGGCCGTTTGAAGTCCCTTGACCTGTACTCGTTTAAATTCAAGCGAGAACGATTCATTATAATTTACATATGGAAAGTCCACAAGGAATCAGTTTCAAATCTGCACACGTAAATCACTCTCTACGAAAGCAAAAGATTCGTCAGGCGGTGTAACATACACCTTGAGTACACTCAGAGAGAACACAATAAGTGTCAGGAACCCAAGAATGTTCAACTGCCTTCCAGCATAAATAAAGGGGATTACCAATAGATCCCTGACTGTTTTCATGAAGGAACTGGACAGATGCCTAAAGTCATTATCTGGTCAGCCGGGCTGTGGCTCGTACGTTGGATTACGTGCAGCCAGCACTAACAGTTTGGTTGAGTAGGCCCTGATCTATCAGGAGGACTGGTCATGGACTGGACTACCAGGAAAACTCCTGGTAGTCGCCTATGCTCCACTGCTATCTTCTCAAAAAGTCACCGCGTTTGGACTTATCTTGAGCAGCAACTTTTTTGATCACATCTGTAGTCTATAGAGATCTCTCAGGAGTTTATTGCTCTCTGTTATTATTCTAATTACTACAACTACAGCCAGAGCAATGACACATAGGACTCAAACCCCTCTGATGTCTATGTTGTTGTTGTTGTTGTTGTTGTTGTTCATGGTGTTAGTGTTGGTGGGGTGGTTCAGGGATGGTGTTGGTGGGGTGGTGGGTAGGTGGTCAGTGATGATGTTGGTGTTGCTGCTGGTGGGGCTGGTGCTGGTAGGGCTGGTGCTGGTAGGGCTGGTGCTGGTAGGGCCTTTGTTGGTAGGGCTGGTGCTGGTAGGGCTGGTGCTGGTAGGGGTGGTGCTGGTAGGACTGGTACTGGTAGGGCTAGTGCTGGTAGGGCTGGTGCTGGTAGGGCTGGTGCTGGTAGGGCTGATGCTGGTAGGGCTGGTGCTGGTAGGGCTGGTGCTGGTAGGGCTGGTGCTGGTAGGGCTGGTGCTGGTAGGACAGGTGCTGGTAGGACTGGTGCTGGTAGGACTGGTGCTGGTAGGACTGGTGCTGGTAGGGCTGGTGCTGGTAGGGCTGGTGCTGGTAGGGCTGGTGCTGGTAGGGCTGGTGCTGGTAGGGCTGGTGCTGGTAGGGCTGGTGCTGGTAGGGCTGGTGCTGGTAGGGCTGGTGCTGGTAGGGCTGGTGCTGGTAGGGCTGGTGCTGGTAGGGCTGGTGCTGGTAGGACTGGTGTTTTTGGCTGATGCTGGTACAGCAAGCATTTTGCTGTTGCTGGCGTTGCTCTTACTGCTGATACTGTTGCGGCTTTCGATCTTTCTTTTGGTTCCAATGTTGCTGCCGGTGTTGCTGCTGTAACCTTTGCTGTTGATGTTGTTTCTGCTATTGCTGTTGATGCTGGTGGTGTTGGTGCTGTTGCTGATGGTGCTGCTGCTGTTGTTGTTGCTGCTGGTGCTGTTGGTGTTGCTTCAGGTGTTACTGCTAGTGTTATTGCTTCTGTTGTTGCTTCTGCTGTTGCTGCTGATGTTGCTACTACTGTTCTTACTGTTGTTGCTGCTGCTGCGGCTCCTGCTGCTGGAGTGAAGCAATATTTGTGTCGTTCCATCTTCCTATAATTAGCTTGTCTTATAAAGTTTGATAGTTCCCAATACTTGCCAGACAATATCTGCAAAGTTATTCCTTCTCACGCTTTTATTATCGTTCTTCATTTTACTCTAAGTGTGATGCATGTTTTTCACGATCCTTAAAGTAGATAATTATATCTTCCATGGAACTGTATTGACAAACTTACGCCAATAGTTACTTAGTGACTCCACTTGGTGACTCTTTGAGAGTGAAGGATCTATCCTGCCCATTAATAACTACACGGACGATGTACCGAGAAATTTTTCCTTCTCGTAAAAATCCACTGACAAAATTTACTGAAAATCCCCAAAAATCTTTAAAACTATTCTACAATCATCGAAAAACAAACAATATAATTTACAAATGCATTTTACACATCGCTGAAAATGGAGGGACTATTTCCAAATAATTAAAGTGAAACCTTTCTTAACGAGAGTAGAAGACATGATGGAAGGTGCATGATACAATTTCTGAACAGCAGGTAAATAACAGTTGACTATGAAACAACGGTTATTTTTTAACAATTTTCCGTTAAGTATACAAAAAATGGTCAATAGATTCCTTAAGTGACTTTCACAAGAAAATTAATAAATTGTTAAAATATATTTATAATAAGCCAACCAAATTGTGGTTCCCATGCAAATGTGCATGCAGCTAGAAACAACAGCCTGACTTATCAGGCAGTCAACAGGGAGGCTTGGGCGATGAGAGAGAATCACCTACAGGTACTCTAGATATATTTGGTATCATAGTGAATCTTACAGGACAGGAACCATGGAGTTATAAGCATTAGTGAATACGTAGAGTAGATCTAGCAGCATAGTGAAACAAGGTGGGCGGTCACCGTAGAGTTGTGAACACTGGTCAACATTATTAGTAGAACAGGGACATCGGACGGGAGGTTTTCACAGCGATGGGAAGAAAATTTACAATCCTTGTTTGTACAGAGATTATGTAGCTCTTGTCTGTGTAGTGATTGTGATGTGCTTGTCTGTGTAGTGCTTGTGATGTGCTTGTCTGTGTAGTGACTGTGATGTGCTTGTCTGTGTAGTGACTGTGATGTGCTTGTCTGTGTAGTGACTGTGATGTGCTTGTCTGTGTATTGACTGTGATGTGCTTGTCTGTGTAGTGACTGTGATGTGCTTGTCTGTGTAGTGATTGTGATGTGCTTGTCTGTGTAGTGATTGTGATGTGCTTGTCTGTGTAGTGATTGTGATGTGATTGTCTTTGTAGTGATTGGGATGTGCCTGTCTGTGTAGCGATTGCGATGTGCTTGTCTGTGTAGTGATTGTGTAATGCTTGTCTTTGTAGTGATTGTGATGTGCTTGACTGCGTAGTGATTGTGTAGTGCTTGTCTTTGTAGTGCTCGTCTGTTTACATAGTGTTTGTGTAGTACGTATATAATGTCCGTTGTACTTGTTTACACGTTACTTGTCTTGTTGTTCATTGTCTGGTTGTGTAGAGTGTTTACATACTGCTTGTCTGCTTAACTTCTGCTTACGCATTGCAGGTTTATGCAATATTTGTTTACGTATTGCATGTTTGTGTAGTGTTTACATGTTGCATGTCTGTTTAGTGTCTGTTTACACAGTTTGATTGCGTACTGTCTGTTTGCATATTATTTGTAAAGCGTATTTACGCATTGTCTTGTTTAGTGTTTGTTAGCACAGGTAATACACGTATTGCTTGTCTATGTACTGTTTATCAGTTTGTATATTACCCGTCTGTTTGTCTGTCTGTTTTGGTCACACTTTGCCGTCTCTAAGGCAGCCGCTAGTAAATACATTTATCTTCATCAAGATTCATTTACGGTCATAATTAACAGATAATATCGACAGATGTGCGCGTAGGCCGGGTGCGTCTCTGTGTACACATGTATGTGTTCATGTTCGCCCATGTGTGCAAGGTTCAATGTACATACACATGTGTTCAAGTGTTCGTATGCATGTGCTAAGGTTTTCCCGTGTGCACATACGGGCATCTTCACACACATGTAAGGGTCGTTGTACATGTGTGCGCGTTGCAGTGCACCAGAGTGCTAGTGTAAGTTACAGTAACACGCTGGGTTCAACTTAGCTTGACAACTTATCTCTGCTAACTTTGCTGTTAACTAAGTCCACTAGTTGGTGATTAAGTTAGATTGGTTGAAATACCTGCAGTGGTGGAGGGAGCTCAAAGCTGCAGCAGCACCAGCGGCTAGAGCAACAGCTGCAACAAAGGGAATAACAGCAGCAGCGTCTCACCATACGTTGCTAGCACTGATAGTGACACTGACAATAGCACTAATACTAGCATTGATGTTGACATTGCGGAAAGTGCTGTGCTGAGGGAGTGGTGTTAGTGTTGTATGATCGTGTTACTGCTGGAGCTGTTAAAAGTGTTGGTGGTGGTAACAGTAATAATAGTAAAAATAGTAGTATTATTATTGTTAGTGGTAATAACAATAGCAGTAGTAATGCTAGTAGTAAGAACATTATCATTAACAGCAGTAGTAGTATTGTTAGTAATAATAACAATAACAGTAGTAATGCTAGCTGTAATAGCAATAGTAGTATTAATGCTAGTTGCAACAGCAATAGTTGTAATGCTAGTTGTAATAGCAATAGTAGTAGCAGTAGTAGTAGTCGTTGTAGGGGGCTGTTGCTGCTGTTGGTATTACGACTGGAGGTGCTGTAATGACTTACAAATTATAATTACGAGAACTGTTCTCAAGTTTTATATCACCTACTCTTTCTCTCAGAACTTAACGCTGATACCACAACAAATCAGTGTTCGAAGATAATTAATTACTTCAAGAACCATTCTTTTCGTCAAGAAAAAGAAAGACATGTAAATTACCCTAAGATACTAATTAAAAATAAAATATCTTATTTCATCTTCAATTTGTCCAGAAAGATTCAGATACAGAAAGCTATATAATTCCATATTACCTTTATTATATATTTTGCATGCCTTTTTGAGGTTTTCGTAACATGGATGGGAGAAAAAATGTAATCAGAATGTAGTATTTGAGGTGGGTATACTTTACGAATATTTAATATTAATTTAATATAAAAAAAAATATTCAATAACAGTAATATATGGCAATTTTTGAGTTCTATTATTATTTCACTTTTATTAGAGAAAAATGAAGAACATAATTATTTCATAGATATTAGGAAAATATATAAGAATTTCTTTAAGAAATTGTATTGCTGGACCAAACACTTCTAAATAAAACCACTTATCGATTTTAGTTTTATTTTACCATAGAAAAATAAACATGGGTGAACCTCTGAAACAAAAAAAAAAAACTGGCTATATTATGAAAATGTAGAGTTTAATGAGACTTTGATAGTTTTTTATTTAAAAGTAATTAAGAATATTAATTAAAGTGGAATTAACTGGCTATGTGATTACAGCTGTCCAATTAACAATATCTGTTATGGAAGAGCGAGTCAGGAGAGAAAGTGCAGCAGAAGACTTCCCCAGCGCTACAGATATCACATTCTTAATTATTATTTGGTAAAAAAACTGATAAAGTATTGTAGAGGAATTAAAAGTATTAATGAATCTATCATCGTTTGAAGCAAGTTGAAGCAATGTTTGAAGCAAGTTGAAGCAATGTTTGAAGCAAGTTGAAGCAATGTTTGAAGCAAGTTGAAGCAGTGTTTGAAGTTGAAGCAGTGTTTGAAGCAAGTTGAAGCAGTGTTTGAAGTTGAAGCAGTGTTTGAAGCAAGTTGAAGCAGTGTTTGAAGTTGAAGCAGTGTTTGAAGCAAGTTGAAGCAGTGTTTGAAGCAAGCTGAAGCAGTGTTTGAAGTAAGGTGAAGCAGTGTTTGAAGCAAGTTGAAGCAGTGTTTGAAGCAAGTTGAAGCAAGTTGAAACAGGGTTAGTTGCGCTATGGGATATCATGTTTGCATATCATGATGGTAAAATTATCATGATACAATGTAATGGTACAATATCATGATGGTACATTATTATAATCCTGCAATATTATGATGGTTCAGCATCACGTTAATACAACACTCTTACCTTTTAAAATATTAATGGTTGAACCTTAAACTGGAGCAATAATGAACAGGCAGCATCCACGTGTTATATGGTACAAGCATGTGGGATATCCATTTAGTACAGACAATAGCACCCGAATCGTTTGCTGACAATTAATCCGGTCGATATTATGTTAAAAGATGCTTCGGGTATGTTAGTGGGTAAAAGCTCTTCATTTGAAAGAGTTCGCCGTTTAGCTTTAAGTGCACATCTCTCGGACAACTTTCTCCGAACATTTCTGTGAATGGGACACGTCTGTACTTACAATTCGTTTGCCCTACGGTGGTTATCCGCTGCAAATACACTGAATAAAAGTGTATATGCAGCAAAGTGGAAGCCGACCAGTAAAGTCTGAAATGTTCAAGTTCCAGAGGTTGGCCTGCTAGACACGACGAATTAAAAGAAATCAAGACAGGCTTTACTACAGTCCTAGGTCCAGCCGGGAGAGAGCCTTAATATTTACTACTCATTACCGTAAATATGACCAGCAGCTATGCTGATGGAATCACATTATATCATCGGACGAACGTAAGACTGCTGAAAGAACGTTAAGTTGCTGGAAGAACGTTAGACTGGATCTACTCTCACCGACACCTACATCCCATTTCGTGCTGGTCAGCAGCATGGTGATCACAGGAAACATAACAAGCTCAACTAGTATAGGAACTTGGCCCACCATTACCATTTCGTCCCAGTAGGATCAAAGACTTTTGGCCTCTGGGGTGATACTGCCAGGAGTTTCCTCGAAGTGCTGGGTTTCAAACACATCAAAACGATCAGAGTTCCGAGGGCTTCCATCTCTAATTTCCAAGGCGTCAGCGTGGCGATCCAGAGAGGAAATGCTTGCCGCATATAGGGTTCCCGACCACGTCCGAGTTCCACAGCAAAATTTAACTGTCCATATTCTATACATTTCTGAACAAATATGAATGCCTAAAATACTGTACTCATAATTATGCTAATAAATATTCCAATGTATCCTTCAGCTAAAACTTAAAAATATCCATGCACACATAGATACAGATTCTTCTTATTCTTCTTCGTATTATTATTATTATTATTATTATTAAAATTAAAGCTAGGCCCTAAACACATGGAAATAGAGATTAGTAAGGAAACAAGACTCAAAGCTCAGGTAAGAAATCTCTCGATTTTTTCACTGAAGAACGTTTATTTTCCTCTCTGATGATGAGGCTCACTAATTAGCACCAGAGGTGCTACTTGATACATGAAGATGTTCCGATATTAAACGAAGATTTTTTTTAGCCCGGCGTCGGTGTTTCTGCTTTTCATTCGTTTTAGATTGTCACGAGGAAAATCACCATCTCTTCCTGTAGTGATTATATATATATATATATATATATATATATATATATATATATATATATATATATATATATATATATATATATATATATATATATATATATATATATATATATATATATACAATCGCAGACAGGCAATCTTAACTGTGCAAGGCAAGCCAAGGGGGGTGGAAATCTTTAGCTCAAGTACTTTCAACACTCCTCAGTGTGGTGTAGGAAAGGTTGAAGGGAGAGGGGGATCAAGGAGGTTTTGTGTGCGAGGGGCTTTGACATCTAGCAAACATGCGTGAGCGTGTTAGGAGTGAATGGAGACAAATGGACTTGACGTGCTGCTAGAGTGTGAGCAAGGTAAAATTTTATGAAAGTACTCAGGGAAACCGGCATGCCAGACTTGAGCGCTGGACATGAGAAGTACAGTACCTGCACTCTGAAGGAGAGGTGTTAATATTACAGTTTTATAACTGTAATATGAGTGCACCTCTGGCAAGACAGTGATGGAGTGAATGATGGTGAAAGTTTTTCTTTTTCGGGCCAACGTCCGATGTGTTAATAAATAAATAAATAATAAATAAATAAATAAATTATATATATATATATATATATATATATATATATATATATATATATATATATATATATATATATATATATATATATACACACAATGTGTGGTATGTGAGTGTGTGTGTGTGTGTGTGTGTGTGTGTGTGTGTGTGTGTGTGTGTGTGTGTGTGTGTACTCTCACCTATTTGTACTTACCTATTTGTGGTTGCAGGGGTCGATTCATAGCTCCTGGCACCGCCTCTTCGCTGATTGCTACTAGGTCCTCTCTCTTCCTGCCCAATGAGCTTTATCATACCTCGCCTTAAAACTATGTATGGTTCCCGCCTCCACTACGTCACTTTCTAGGCTATTCCACGGCCTAAGTACTCTATGACTGAAGAAATACTTCCTAACATCCCTTTGATTCATCTGAGTCTTCAACTTCCAATTGTGACCTCTTGTGTCTGTGTCCCTTCCCTGGAACATCCCGTCTTTGTCTACCTTGTCTATTCCGCGCAGTATTTTATATGTCGTTATCATGTCTCCCCTGACCCTCCTGTCCTCCAGTGTCGTCAGGCCGATTTCCCTCAACCTTTCTTCGTAGGACAATCCCCTTAGCTCTGGGACTAGTCTTGTTGCAAACCTTTGCACTTTCTCTAATTTCTTGACGTGCTTGACTAGGTGTGGATTTCAAACTGGTGCTGCATACTCCAGTATGGGCCTGACGTAAATGGTATACAGAGTCTTGAACGAATCCTTACTGAGGTATTGGAACGCTATCCGTAGGTTTGCCAGGCGCCCGTATGCTGCAGCAGTTATCTGATTGATGTGCGCCTCAGGAGATATGCTCGGTGTTACACTCACCCCCAGATCTTTTTCCTTGAGTGAGGTTTGCAGTCTTTGGCCATCTAAACTATATTGTGTCTGCGGTCTTCTTTGCCCTTCCCCAATCTTCATGACTTTGCATTTGGCAGGGTTAAACTCAAGGAGCCAGTTGCTGGACCAGGCTTGTAGCCTGTCCAGGTCTCTTTGTAGTCCTGCCTGATCCTCATCCGATTTGATTCTTCTCATTAACTTCACATCATCTGCAAACAAGGACACTTCTGAGTCTATCCCTTCCGTTATGTCATTCACATATACCAAGAACAGCACAGGTCCTAGGACTGACCCCTGTGGAACCCCGCTTGTCACAGGCGCCCACTCTTACACCTCGTCACGTACCATGACTCGTTGTTCCCTCCCTGTCAGGCATTCTCTGATCCATTGCAGTGCCTTTCCTGTTATGTGTGCCTGATTCTCTAGCTTTTGCAGTAGCCTGTTGTGAGGAACTGTGTCGAAGGCCTTCTTGCAGTCCAAAAAAATGAAGTCGATCCACCCCTCTCTCTTGTCTTACTTCTGTCACCTTGTCATGAAACTCCAGTAGGTTTGTGACACAGGATTTTCCTTCCCTGAAACCGTGCTGGTTGTCAATTATACACTTGTTTCTTTCCAGGTGCTCCACCACTCTCCTCCTGATGATCTTCTCCATGACTTTGCATACTATACATGTTAGTGATACAGGACTGTAGTTTAGTGCCTCATGTCTGTCTCCCTTTTTAAAAATTGGGACTATATTTGCGATCTTCCATACATCAGGGAGTTGCCCAGTTTCAATTGATGTGTTGAAGATCTTTGTTAATGGTACACACAGTACCTCTGCTCCCTCTTTAAGGACCCACGGAGAGATGTTGTCTTGTCCCACCGCCTTTGAGGTGTCAAGTTCGCATTGCAGCTTCTTCACCTCCTCCTTGGTTATATGTACCTTTTCTGATATCCTGGAGTCCTACTGGTTTCCACTGTAAATACTTCTTTAAATCTCGTGTTGAGCTCCTGACATACCTCTCGGTCGTTTCTTGTGAACTCCCCATCACCCTTCCTCAGTCTAATTACCTGGTCCTTGACTGTTGTTTTCCTCCTGATGTGGCTATACAACAGCTTCAGATCAGACTTGACTTTCGATGCTATGTCATTTCCATATTGTCGCTGAGCCTCCCTTCTTATCTGTGCATATTCGTTTCTGGCTCTTCGGCTGATCTCTTTATTTTCCTGAGTTCTCTGTCTTCTGTACCTTTTCCATTCTCTAGTACACCTAATTTTTGCCTCCCTACACCATTGGGTGAACCAAGGACTCGTTCTGTTCTTCTCATTATTTCTGTTTCCCTTAAGAACAAACCTCTCCTCTGCCTCCTTGCATTTTGTTGCCACATAGTCCATCATTTCTTGTACTGGTTTTCCTGTCAGTTCCCTCTCCCACTGAGTGTCTTGCAGGAAGTTCCTCATGCCTGAATAGTTCCCCCTTTTGTAGTTTGGTTTTTCCCAACCTATTCCTGCTACTCTCTCCACTTGAAGCTCAACTATGTAGTTGAAGCACAGAACCACATGATCACTAGCTCCCAGGGGCCTTTCATACGTGATATCCTCGATGTCCGAACTACTCAAGGTGAATACAAGGTCCAGTCTTGCTGGTTCATCATCTCCTCTTTCTCTGGTAGTGTCTCTAACATGTTGATGCATGAGGTTTTCCAGTACCACATCCATCATCTTGGCTCTCCATGTTTCGGGACCCCCATGGGGCTCCAGGTTTTCCCAGTCAATCTCCTTGTGATTGAAATCACCCATAACTAGTAACTTTGCTCCCCCCATGTGTGCTCTCCTGGCCACCTCGGCTAGTGTGTCGACCATTGCTCTGTTGCTCTCATCGTATTCTTCTCTTGGCCTCCTGCAGTTCTGTGGTGGGTTGTATATTACTGCAATTATCACCTTATGTCCCTCAGACTGGATTGTTCCTACTAAGTAGTCCCTTTCGCCCGTGCCATCCATTCCTTCCATTTTCTCAAAAACCCACTGGTTTTCAATGAGCAGTGCAACTCCTCCTCCCCTTCTCCTCCCTCTGTCTTTCCTGAGGATTTGATATCCGGATGGAAAGATTGAATGTTATTATTCTGGTGAGTTTTGTTTCTGTGAGTGCTATTATGTCTGGGGATGTCTCCTTGATTCTTTCATGCCACTCCACATACTTGTTTGTTATTCCATCTGCATTTATATACCACACCTTCAACTTCTTTTCTGAGACTGTGGTCTGGGAGGTGTATTGGGGTTGGGGAAGTGGGAGACCTGATAATGAACTGTGGGTGGTTGCTATGGGGTTGGAGTTTGTAATGCAGTGGGTGGGGGCATTGGATATGGCATGGGTGTTTTGGTTTAGAGTGTTTGGTTGCACTGGGGTTGACCTGGTTGGGGGGCTTCTATAGGAAGTTGTGAGGGAGGCTGTATTTGTTCTTCTTCCTGGGTCTGGGATCTCCTGTCTGTCTCCTCCATCCCCTCTCTTTCCTCCTTTCGCCTTTGTACCATCTCTCTCAGTTTCTGCCTTTCTTCTTGTGTTCTGTCGCCGTCGAGATACACCTTCCTGCATGCCGCCATGTCCCTTAATCGTGCTTTCTCCTGCAGGATCCTGTTCTGAGTCGATTCTGCCTTGAAGGTCACTTTAAGTGGCCGGGTTCTTTTTTTACAAACCCCCCTATTCTCCGAAAATTTTCAAGCTGGGTCATGTCGTCTTCTCCTATTGCTTTTATGATGCTTTCAATTGCTTTTTTTTTCCCCTTGCTTTTTTGCTTCTTATGTTTCCTCTTCAACTTCCTGGAGCCCATACACAAAGACTGACCTCTCCCTTTCATTCTCCCACTGCATATCCTTGTGTATCCACTCAATTTAATTTCCTCCATTGCAGCTTTCCTTTCTTCAGTTTCACTAGCTAATGTACTTGGGCTCAGTGGCCTGTCATTTTCCCTTCTCGGCTTTCCCTGGGCTCTGCTGTGGTCTGTTAGGGCCTCCACATATAGCTTAGCTCTTTCATTTACTACAGTCTCCTCTGATAGAGCTTCTACATGCAGTTTTGCTCCTTCTTTCCCTTCAGTCCCCTTATGTGTGTGTGTGTGTGTGTGTGTGTGTGTGTGTGTGTGTGTGTCTATGTGTGTGTGTGTGTGTGTGTGTGTGTGTGTGTGTGTGTGTGTGTGTGTGTGTTCATATATATTTTTAAGTATACGTCACCTGTTATCAAAGCTTTTTTAAAACATAATTTAATTAAGAGTCTCTTAAATGTCATTCCTATCTGGCATTTCCAACATTCTTACTTTACTTTCCATAACAGTTACTCACTCACACATTAAAATTCTCCAGAAATCTTTTCCACTGATTCGACTCAAAATTCCACAATTATTAACACCTCCCAGAGTGCTTTCCCTTCCTCTAATCTCACCTTTAATTAAGTTAATGTATTAATTTTGATCATGACCCATTTCATATATCCAAGATATAATTTCATGTACACAGGTCTTGAAATTGTACATTTAAACATTTATTCCTCCTCTTCGTGCATCTTTTTCTGGGAATCAACATCTAGAGCACTATGAACATTTATTGATTAAAACAGTGAAGTTAAATGCTCTGGTCTTAGTGATCGTACAGCGTCATGAGAACTAGAGATTCTCAGATTTGATTTGGGAACAGGGAGGGTTGATTTCGTTCTTTAAATCAAAAGCAGTTCACCGGCATCAAAGCTTCCCTATGAATAGCAAAAAAAAAAAAAAAAAAAAAAGCCTGTATATACCCATGCTGCTCTCCTTCTCGTAAGTGTGACTTTGTAAATGGTCAAAGTCGGACCGAAACGTCGTCGTAAGCTCCTCTCTTCTATGTACGGGTTTTTTGTGTATCTTCCCAATGAATATAGCCCCTTAAATCTGTTGTAGATAGTACTGTCTTGTCCTCTAATTGTTGGAGAGTTCTTGATCACTGTTTCGTCTCCAAGGCTCCACCATCCTTGTTCTCCGACTCTTGCTTCTACACTTTTTTCGCGTCCAAGCCGTTTGGTCGCTTAGAGAAATCTTTCAGTCACAAACAACCATATTTCTATCTAACCTCACCTCTCTTCCTTCCGGACTTTGATCTTATCAAATATTTCCGCGTCATTTGTTCCTTCTGCTTTTTATGATCCACCCTAAACTCAAACCCAGCGTTTCTCTACACCCATTCACTATTCTATAGGCTGCCTGTCTCACTCTCTTATCCTGCACAATCCCGCAAGTTTTTTTTCACTCGGCTTTGTCATCTCGGTTTAATTTCATCACGCTCAGAACATCCATTAGAGGTCAAGCCACAAGCCACCTTCATTATGAAAATTCTAGATATTCTGACTTTACTGATGTCCCTCTTAACATTTTCACTTCTCTTCGGTGAAAAGGCCAGAGTGAGGCTGCCTTATCTGTACATACCTATTGGTGTCTTTATTTGATCCGTCTTTGCATCGATTCTAACTTTTTCCTTTGTCTTTCACTAGTAACTACTATTTTCAAATTATTACAATGGCATGGTTCTCTATATTCACTTTCTGTGCTCAGCTACATATACAATATTTGCAAGTTTTTTCTTTTTTTTTCATAAAAGGTGTACTTTCTTTTATCTGTTTCGTCACGTGGAAGATGTGTTGGCTCTCTGACCTTAATACATCAGCCTCTTCTAACTCATTCTACTCTTATTTATTCTGCCTCATCTATAAATTTCAAGGTTGTATTTAACTATCAACATTCTGAATCTGACGTTCTTTCTTGCCGCTCTGTGTTTATCTTTTTTTCTGTTTACCATAAACTTGTATAAAGTGGCATGAACATTTTTTTTAACTTTCTTTCCAGGGGGGAAGAAACAAGCTCAAGTTTCTCTATAAACTTGATCTTGTTTCTCACATCCTCCGCATCTATGTTGCTTAGTTTCTCGACTTAGGAAATGTGCATTTTTCGAAGTATAATGTGTCGTCAAGGCTGTCCAGCTTATTTCATAAATTCTGTTCATTCATGCTTAAAGACCTTTATTTCTTAAATTAACTTCATTAATGAGGAACACCTGCGTTTTGTCTTTCCTGTTTCTAGATTGCATAATCCTAATAGCATCCTTCATTTTCAGAGGTTTAAACTTAAGTTATACTAAAGTTAAACTTAAGTTTTACTAATGTTCTCCTGCCACTGATGTCTCGGTCTTTATTTCCTGCTCCTCTTGCCCTCTTCAGTACATTTGTAAAACTGTCAGCTTCCTGTCAGACACCATTCAAGAATGGAAAATAAAGGTCTGTCTTACTGACACTATCCTCTTGATTGTATAATCATCTATTAGCTATGTTGACAAATAATATGTCCTCTTTTAGCTTTTACATACACACGTTACAGCTGCCGTCTCTTCGCCTCCCTGTGTATTATTCTGATTTCAGTTCAGATCCCAGTGTGTAAAGGTCATGAGAAGAAATCTGATAAATCACTCCACGATTTTGGATGGAAAATTTGGTATCTGACCTTTGCTTTGAAGACCAAGGTTGAGGCCTCAGCAAGTCTTAAAGAATATTTGCACTTATTTCCGCTCTCGTTGTGATAGACCAAATTTTTGCCCCCAGTGTGATTTTTCAAAATTACATTTCTTTGCACGATCGTGTAACCAGATATTGGTCATAAACTCTTAAGTTACGTCATCATAAATTTAAAATTAATAAAGACCTGAGTGTATCCAAACAGAGGTTGAATAAGGACAACTAGGAAACGTTTATGATTCGTAATTAGTGTATCCAAACAGAGGTTGAATAAGGACAACTAGGAAACGTTTATGATTCGTAATTAGCAAACGGAGGACTGAGTCTTCACGAGTACCCGCACTAAATGGCCCAATAAATATTTATATTACTAGCTTAAAAATATAATCTATGAGTTTTCTAATGAAGCAAAACCAAATTTTAAGTCTAAATAGTGTGAGATCACCTTCCATAGTTATAATTACAATTACACTCAAGGTAGTCACACCGTTGCAGAGACAAACAAGGTAATAACTGGAATGGAAGATTGCCTTTATCTCCTGTGCTTAAGATTCTTACATTCTTTCCAAACCTTCCCGAATCATAACTTGTGTTATCAAGTGACGATCCTGAACTATAGATGAGCTGATGGTAAATAAATACGTAGTGGAAAATACGACCCGAGTCGGTATCCTACGTCAAAGCATCCCCAGGATGCAACCCACAACGGTAGGCTAACGCGTACTGTGGATACCTATTTACTGCTAGGTGGACGTGGGTAACAGGTGCATAGAGATGTGGCAGTACATCGATTGTGTAATAATAATAATAATAATAATAATAATAATAATAATAATAATAATAATGATAATAATAATAATAATAATAATAATAATAATAATAATAACCTATTTCTACAAGTACGTGATAGAACTTGTACAGACCCACCTAACATCGCTAAAATCGCTAACATCGCTAACATACTGTGTAAAAAGCCCCTTGTTATGCAGAGCATTTCTGGTAACTTTGGTTAACCATTTCCCCCAGGATGCAACCCACACCTGTCGGCTAACATCCAGGTGCCTACTTGCTGCTAGGTGAATAGGGACAGCAGGTGTAAGGAAACACGCCCAGTGTTACCACTCGTACCAGGGATCGAACCACGGACACTTAGTGTGTGTGAGCTCAGTGCGCTACCAACCGAACTACGGGAACTTGTATCATACGTAATTAGCACCTTTTGTTACAGCTATAATTCTGAGGTAAACGTGTCTTCGTTTTCCGTCGAGAAGCAGTTTTTTTTTCTGTGCCCTTTGTAACAAAGGTTGCTTTCAATGATCTCCACCTTTGCCTCGACCAGGTCTGCTCCTTTGTAGTCTGGCTGGTATCGATCCCCAACAAAAATGTAATTAGAAGTCAAGAAGTGAAGTGATAATGATTATTTGCTGGACGAATACCTCAGCACTGACTCTTGTTTGTGTGTGTGTGTGTGTACGTACTCACCTCACCTAGTTGAGGTTGCAGGGGTCGAATCCAAGCTCCTGGCCCCGCCTCTTCACTGGTCGCTACTAGGTCACTCTCCCTGAACCATGAGCTTTATCTTACCTCTGCTTAAAGCTATGTATGGATCCTGACTCCACTACATCACTTCCCAAACTATTCCACTTCCTGATTACTCTGTGGCTGAAGAAATACTTCCTAACATCCCTTTGATTCATCTGTGTCTTCAACTTCCAACTGTGTCCCCTTGTTACTGTGTCCAGTCTCTGGAACATCCTGTCTTTGTCCACCTTGTCAATTCCTCTCAGTATTTTGTAAGTCGTTATCATGTCCCCCCTATCTCTCCTGTCCTCCAGTGTAATCAGGTTGAGTTCCCTTAACCTCTCCTCATAGGACATACCTCTTAGCTCTGGAACTAGTCTTGTTGCAAACCTTTGCACTTTCTCTAGTTTCTTTACGTGCTTGGCTAGGTGTGGGTTCCAAACTGGTGCCGCATACTCCAGTATGGGCCTAACGTACACGGTGTACAGGGTCCTGAACGATTCCTTATTAAGATGTCGGAATGCTGTTCTGAGGTTTGCTAGGCGCCAATATGCTGCACTATTTATTTGGTTGGTGGGCGCTTCAGGAGATGTGCCTGGTGTTATACTCACCCCAAGATCTTTTTCCTTGAGTGAGGTTTGTAGTCTCTGGCCCCCTAGACTGTACTCCATCTGAGGTCTTCTTTGCACATCCCCAATCTTCATGACTTTGCACTTGGTGGGGTTGAACTCCAGGAGCCAATTGCTGGACCAGGTCTGCAGCCTGTCCAGATCCCTTTGTAGTTCTGCCTAGTCTTCGATCGAATGAATTCATGTCATCTGCAAACAGGGACACCTCGGAGTCTATTCCTTTCGTCATGTCGTGTGTGTGTGTGTGTACTCACCTATTTGTACTCACCTATTTGTGGTTGCAGGGGTCGAGTCCTAGCTCCTGGCCCCGCCTCTTCACCGGTTGCTACTAGGCCCTCTCTCTCCCCGCTCCATGAGCTTTATCAAACCTCGTCTTAAAACTGTGTATGGTTCCTGCCTCCACTACGTCATTTTCTAGGCTATTCCACACACACTGTGTGTGTGTGTGTGTGTGTGTGTGTGTGTGTGTGTGTGTGTGTGTGTGTGTGTGTGAGAGAGAGAGAGAGAGAGAGAGAGAGAGAGAGAGAGAGAGAGAGAGAGAGAGAGAGAGAAAGAGAGAGAAAGAGAGAGAAAGAGAGAGAAAGAGAAAGAGAGAGAAAGAGAGAGAGAGAAAGAGAAAGAGAGAGAGAAAGAGAAAGAGAGAGAGAGAGAAAGAGAGAGAAAGAGAAAGAGAGAGAGAAAGAGAAAGAGAGAGAGAAAGAGAAAGAGAGAGAAAGAGAAAGAGAGAGAAAGAGAAAGAGAGAGAAAGAGAAAGAGAGAGAAAGAGAAAGAGAGAGAAAGAGAGAGAGAAAGAGGGCAAGCGTTCCACAAGGAAGTGTGCTGGGTCCACTGTTATGGAATGTCTACTTCAACGACCTTCTTCATCTCATCCCAGAATCACATGCATATGCAGACGACTGTACACTGACATTCACTTATCCAAGAGAAGAAATGCCAGCTGCTCTAAGCTACATCAATCACCAGCTGAGAGCTATATCAGCTTGGGGAAATAGATGGCAAGTAACATTTGCACCTGAAAAAACGCAAATGATGTTCGTCTCTAGGCACCATGATGGTAATGCTGGCGCAGTAGTAAGGATGAATGGGACGATGTTGGCACCTGGAGAAGAAGTTGATATCCTTGGGGTGAAATTTGACTCCAAACTAACCATGAAGAACCATGTTGTAAATCTTGCAAACAAGGCAGCCAGGAAGCTTACAGCACTTCGCCGTATCTCGCATCTGCTTGACAGTAGGGGTTGCAAGATCCTGTACGAGGCACAAGTACGCTCACACCTTGAGTATGCTCCACTTTCTTGGTTTGCCTGCCCCCCCTCTCATCTGCGACTGCTTGACAGAGTAGAGAACAGAGCAAGACGTCTCATCTCTCGCCTGGACCCATCCTGGATAGATCTGTCATTTCAGCAGAGCCTTCAACATAGGAGGGATGTGGGTGGCCTTACTGTTATGTACAAGGCCAATATTGTCAAAATACCACACTTGGATCCACTTCGAGGACAGCGTGAAACAAGCTTTTATGCCACAAGACGGGCAGAAAGCAGCAACTTCACTCTGGCTGTACCCTTCTCCAGAACATCACTCCATCTGAGATCATACATACCCAGGATGACTCGAGTATGGAACACATTCGTACAGCATAATGATGTCAACGAGATAACGTCAGTTGATCAAATGAAAATGCTGGCCCACAGATGGCTCCAACTTCATCCTGTTCCCTACTTGTATGTCTCATAACAAAAATGCTTTCAAATGAGCTGATGTAGGTAACAGCTCTTAGCTTGCCAATAAAGTTAGGAATCCTTAACCTGTAAATAGCTGTCAATAAAGCTAGGGATCCTTAACCTTGTCAAACCCTGTGTAAAAAAAAAAAAAAAAAAAAAAAAAAAAAAAAAAAAAAAAAAAAGAGAGAGAGAGAGAGAGAGAGAGAGAGAGAGAGAGAGAGAGAGAGAGAGAGAGAATTGTAGGCAGAATTTAATTCAGTATTATATAATTACACTGACTATAGTAATCTAGGTACTCATTATCGTGCTAGAAACTCCTAGATGTGCAAAATAGGTGTCCCCGAAAGAGTATCTTTAAAATTTTGTCTAATTATTTCTTTTTTTATTCCGTCTTCTTTTCGGTTTAATTTTAAACATCACTCGAGAACACTCCAATCGGCTTCAAATGTTCAAAACGTGTTTACAGTAACAAGGAGCAAATTATAATTTGGTCAACAACAAAAAATTCGTTGCCAAAGATATCTGAACGTAATTAGGGTATTTTGGGGTTGCTGATTTCGGAAATAGCAGTAGGTGTTTCAGATTGCCTCTAGCTTTTGAGATATTGCATACCTACCCTCAAGAGGGTGTGTATGTATATGTACTGACAATTTGTATATACATATAGTTTTAATAGATCAGAATATTATTTTTAAATTATTCAATATTTAACGAAAGGAGTTGTATCAACAACGACCACGTTATTTTTTTTCCAGACAAACAAATGTTCGTCACAAAGAGCTTACTTAAACATTTGGCTACATTTGTGGCGGATACTCTTTGCAAAAACAAAGGAAAAACATCACGGATTTTGTTAAACAAGCTTATCTTGTTTATTTTGGAGTGGGGCTTGGAGAACAAGACAAGTCTTGGGTTCCCTTTAAAGGTCTGCGAAGCCTGTGTAGAATGCTTACGACAGTGGAAAAATAGGCGAAGGAAACGTTTAAACTTCGATGTGTATATGGTGTGGAAAGAACGAGAAGCCACTGCGACGCTTGTTATTTTTGTATGGTGAATGTGAAAAGTTTCATTTGATACAAGAAAGTCAAGCTGGAATATCCCTATTTGGAGTCAGCAAGGAGACTGTGCCACCCAGCAAAGATGTTCCCGTACCAGTGTTCACAACACTACCTGACCTGCCGTTGTCAGATGTTGATGAAACTCAGGGTTTAGAATGTAACACAAGTGATAATAGTGGAAGTGAATATGAAGTAAACATTTCAACACCCCAGGAGTTCTACCAGGAAAAACTCAATGATCTGATACATTACCTTAGTCTGTTAAATAAGAATCTGAACTTTTAGCATCCAGACTAAACGGAAAGAACTGTCTACAACAATAAGTTAAAATAACAGCTGATCGAACAAGAGAGGCTGAACTCCTTCTTAATTTCAGTCAAGCTGAAGAACTGTATACTACAATAACATCCCTGGACTACTTCTTCGAATGGGACTTGAATATCGACCAGGAGATTGGCGGCTATTTATAGACAGCTCCATTAGAAGCTTGAAATGTGTCTTATTGCACAACGGTAACCAATATGCTTCTCTTGCAATTGCTCACTCAACAAAACCTAAAGAAGAATACGAAAATATCACAATGGTATTGCTGAAGCTTTGCTATCATGAGCACCATCTGAAGATGGTAAACTTCTTGCTTAGGCAATGAAGTGGATATACAAATAACTTTTGTTTCATTTGTTTGTAGGGACAGTAGAGCAATGGCAGATTCTTGGACAAAAGTGACATGACCTTCAAGAGAGAACATGACTGTAGGTGCAGCAAACATCAATAACGAGCCAATGGCTGACAGGGATGACATTATTCTGCCATCTCTCTACATTAAGTTAGGAATAGTGACGCAGTTTATTAAGGCCTTGGACATAGATGGCAACTGCTTCAAATACATTTGTAAATCCTTCCCTAGACCACTTATGGAAAAACTGAAAGCTGGAATCTTTGATGGTTCTCAAGTTTGAAAGCTTGCCAAGGATTCTAATTTCACAAAATGTATGAACTGTGTTGAAGTTTCTGCATAGTGCAGTTATGTATCAGTCAAAAACGTCGTGGGTAATCACAAACCAGACAATTTTGAAGAACTTGTGTAAAACATGTAGTGTAGTGTCTGATATGTGGAAGATGGCTAATGTTAATATTTTCTTAGTGGAATGGATTGTAAAAGATCTGCCTAGTATGGGCCAACAGACCTGCTGCAGTGTTCCTCCTTTCCAATGTTCTTATGAAGTTTTAACAATTTTATTACTAATATGAGCAAAAAAAATAAATTTTCTCCATAGCCACGTAGACAGATTTCTACAGAATCATGGTGAGGTCAGTAAGGAACAAGGGGAGAGGTTCCATTAAGATAGAAAGGTGATGCAGGAAAGTTACCAAGGCAGATGGGGCACACACATGACGGAAGACTATTCCTGGAGCCTCCACTAGGACTGTACTGATGACCATCATAGAAGAAAATCGTACTAATAACGTTTTCATATGCAGCAAATTATCTTACTAATTTTAGTCTGTTATTATACAGAATGAAGTGCTAGAACGTATTACATTATTTGACTTCTGCATGATCTAAAAAGTAATTTCAATGCTATCTATAAGTTAACCCCGACTGATCCAGAATCAGCACCACATTCTCACCCTAATATCGGTGTAATATCATTGACCAGAAAATGAGTGTTGACCAGTGTATTTATTGGAGTAACTGTCATGCTCACCTGCCCTATAATTTAAGTTTGTTGCAGTCTTTTTCCAGCGTCCGAAAGTACCTTTGATAACTTCTAAAATCCTCATTGGTGGAGCTTCAAGCGTTCCTAAATAGTGCAAAAGTATACGATGACGAGAAAAGAGTGAAATACAAATGAGTAGATCCAGATTTGACGATTTTGTATGTAAGATAGTGTGTAATTTTTATTCTCGTTCAATTCCGTTAATTAGCTTGTGTAAGTCAACAGGTGTCAGTTTCAATAATCAAATTGGTTTCTGTGGCATAACTGGAGAATGTTTCTCCTGATTAGAAGTCACAGTATTCGACGATCTGGTTATCCCAGAATAAATCAGCTTAATGTTCTTTTGTGTGTCTTCAACATGTGTGCGAGCGCACGCCCTCAAGACCAATCTGACAATGTGTAATCTGCCTCTCGTGAGCTACACACACACACCGGCAAGTACTGTTGACACAGACACTCCAAGTGTCTCGGTCTTACAAGTGGCCTTAAGGCCACATTTCCATGAGTAAACTGAGAAACCTGCAGAAAAATCTGATCCACAAATCACCTGATTGTTGGTCGTGGTCCAGCTTCTTAACCGTAAGCTAACAATTCCTACGTTTCCCCCCAGTATTTAGTGGACACATAACTAGGGACAAAACAGTAATGATTATCACAAAGGGATCTGGCGCAGAGACTTGTGTCCACGATTCGTTGGGGAGGCCTCTGAAGGACGTTGTTGGCAGCCAGAACTAATTTGAAAACCGAGTGGAGCTCTGAGGTTAGTATCTCGTAGGGAGCTGTTGATGTCACGGGTGCTAGTGTCAGAAGCACAAGCTTCTAGTGTCTCCTAGCTTATTTATAGACTCGCTTGAGAGATGCTAGGTGTAGCAATATAACATAATATTAACCAATACTAAGGTCTAAAACAACATTATTAATTCTAATATTAGTTACTAACAACTTAAACCTACCATAAAATGTAAATCTATCGATTAGTGTATGTAACTTACGATTTCCGTTAATTGTGCATTTGTTTGGGTGGGTGATAAGGGCTACTATAGTTTATATACAAATGAACCTGGTCGGTGGAATTTCTTGGACTCACTCAGTTTCCACAACCATTCTTAAACAATGGTATGCCTTGTATACGAGGCTTAAAAACTTAGTTACCTAGAGACCACTTTGAACTGATTTTAGCTTGCATCGGTCCTTGTTCACTTTTTTTGGAAGAAATTAGAAACATTGAAATATAGCTTTTTGTGGGATATTTTTTGAGTGCCAAATCTGATTAGCTTCATTCCTTCCAGGATCATAAGGTGACAATGCAGCTTCTGAGAGGCTTCAGTGTTAACATGACTATTTTTGAATGTTGGTCTCCTAGGAAGGTTTTGAATTAAATTTAGACCCTAAATGCCCTAATTTACAATTTTTATTGAAGAAATTTTAATATCAATATCCATATGATTAACTCTTCTGATTCTCTTCAAATCCTCGACACTAATATTTAAGATGAATGGTTCAGAGAACCGACATGTTGATAAATTAGACACATACACAACACTTGGGAATCTTCATTGAGGAAACGTTTCGCCACACAGTGGCTTCATCAGTCCATACGAAGGAGAAACTTGAAGAACTGGAGGAGAATGAGGTAACCAGTCCCTCAACCTTGAGTTGATGTGTTCAGGCCATCAATCTTGATCCATCAAGATTGATGAACTGAACGCATCAACTCAAGGTTGAGGGACTGGTTACCTCATTCTCCTCCAGTTCTTCAAGTTTCTCCTTCGTATGGACTGATGAAGCCACTGTGTGGCGAAACGTTTCCTCAATGAAGATTCCCAAGTGTTGTGTATGTGTCTAATTTATCAACTAATATTTAACTTCATTATCAACTTATGCCGCACTCTCCGTTGTTACAATAACGTGCATTGAACCACATGAGACTGGGGTTATGGAATACAGGGATACCTTCCCCGGATTGCGCAGCGGCAGAAATATATATGTTTGGTCAATATCTTAAATTTGTGGTGTTGCCTGAGCTCACATTATCCCGTGTTCTCTAAGTGACCAGTTCGTGGTTAACCCACGGGTAGTCAGCCGGCAGCTGCCTAGCAAACACTCCTGGGGATAGTGGTTTCGCCTTGGTGAAAGCAGAGAAGTATCTTACCATAACACCAGCCAACTTGCACTCACCTGTTCTGATTTGTGGGAGGTGTTATTAATTCAGCGAGGCTGGTTTCGCACTGTGTGTGATGCTCCTCTCATGAGACATTCATTCTCTGTCCTTTGAGATGATTTGGTGTGGCCTCTGACATACTAGCCTCTGTTATCTAAAAGTTAGTCCCTGAGCTGAAGCCTGGGTGTAGTCTCTGCCTCACTGTCCTCTTATCTACAGCCTAGTCCCTGACATCAGACCGTGTGCAATCCCTGACATACTGGCAGGATCACCTGTGTCAAAGCTGGTCCCTGAGCAGGATCACCTGTTTCAAAGCTGGTCCCTGAGCGGGATCACCCTTGTCAAAACTGGTCCCTGAGCAGGATCACCTGTTTCAAAGCTGGTCCCTGAGCGGGATCACCCTTGTCAAAGCTGATCCCTGAGCAGGATCACCCGTGTCAAAGCTGGTCCCGTAGCAAGAGTGCCTATGTGCGCTTCCTAACATACTGGATTTTGTACCCTTTCCAAACAGTGTTTGCTTTACTGACCTTCGTGCTTTAATCCTCGGCCAAGTTAGACCATTACTGTCTTTGTTATCCCGGTACTATATCACTGTTTTCCTTCCCATTCTCTAGTTTACGACTATTACGGATGTTTTTACTACGTTCTATTAAGATCTAATTAGACATACTTTGGTTTATTTCAAGATTTTTATGTCCGTTGAAAGATTTCGTTCAAATTTTATGTATTTTTACTCACACTTGTCTTTAATTAATTAGGGAATAACTTTGCACAAACAGAATTCCGTCAGGTTGGAAGATGGTTTCTTTTTTTTCACTAGCATCACACCCTCCCGGGTTTAGTATCTGATTATAATAATAATAATAATAATAATAATAATAATAATAATAATAGTAATAATAATAATAATAATAGGTTACCTGAATTTTTCCCCTTCACCATTTCGACAATATTTAGTTCATATCTCAAGAACGAATCACCTAATCGCCATCAAATTTTCAACATTTCTTTGCAGTAACAAGGACCAAATTCATGGAATAATTCACATGATCATGAGCCATATGACCAAACTTGTTGATCCCATTCCCATCTTCTTAGAATGGCTGGGATAACTTCCAAAAGCCTCAGTGGTACAGCTTTAAACGTTGAAAAAGGTGCCCCAAAAAATCGACGAAGGCGCAGAGTGAAATCCAGATGTGTAGGATCAGATTTGGCGATTTTATGACTTAAATGGTGTGAAATTTATATTCCTGTTAGATCACATTAAATAATATTTAGTTTACCTCTTCGGAACAGCTTCAATATTTAATGGTTGATGCATCTTAGGACCAGGAAAGTTCTTATTAAGTATCTTTTGCATTCAAGTCAAATCGATTGACACAGCAAAAATAGTAAAAATAATAATTGGAATCGCTGGAACCCGTGCCATAACTAGAGAACAAATAAAATTTTCACCACTGGTGTGGTTTCTTGAGCACAAGACTCACGTTCCTGTTGAATGGAATTAAGTCTCAATTTGACACTGTTACTGAATAAACATTGATATTTATTTCAGTTCAGTAACTGAAGAACACTTCTTCTCATTGGCTTTTAATTAACAATGCATTCTTTAAGAACAATTATAACTCAGGTTTAGTATATGTACATATTTGATTTTTTTTTCAGAAATATTTCGAAAATGAATCGTTAGAATTATTTCAATTACTGGAAAATGCCTTTCCTGATCGGTTTCAAACTTTAACCATTGGTGGCTTTTATTAAAACACAGCTTGTCGCTCAGATGTGAATTTTTTTTCCAAGTAATAACTAGAGAATGCTTCTTCTGCTCAGCTTCAAACCCTGGATTCCAGTTTACCATAACATATAGTATTTGTGAATTAATTTTGGCCAGTATGGGTGCCAATTTTGCCATTTTTTGCTAATTTTATCAAATTGGATTTTTGAAAATGTCAAAAAAATTTTCTTAAAGTATTATAGAGAATTCTAAATAGAGTCAAAAAGAGAAAAGTAAACTGGAAAAAATAAAAGTGTCCAGTACTGTGGTGTTTTTAAGACCAACTATGGAAAGCTTTCCTAATTTTCAGAACATTCTGGGCAATATTTTCACTTGCTTTTTCACAATTTTTTATTACTCGAGAACGTTTGTTCAACGCTTCTTGTGCAAGATTCATGAGATTATTTGCATGATGATGTCCAATACACACTGCAACATAGGCAACTCCCAAATTTCGTTTCTCTGTCAATAATAAAGACAGGTTCCTCTAATCGGCTTCACAATTTCAGGACTCGTGTGTCCTATTTATTTTGGTACTCTTAATCTCGAAGTGGTACAGAGTTATTTTACCTTATTGCGTTGTTTTGCCTTGACGACGGAGAGGGACTCTTGATCCAAGGAACTGGACTTCTCTTCCCCATGCATGAATAGAATTTAGATGTCTGTGTAGGCACAATTTTTGGGGATATTTTGCAATAACTGGAAAATACATATGGTTAACTATAAACTTTCTAGTGTTGTGTTTACTTAAAAAATCTCTAGAAGTTAGGTTAAATAAGTTAACATGGGCCAATTTTATTTATCAAATTGGTTTCTGTTAAATAATTAAGGGAATATCTAATCTGATCAGAAATAGATCTCAGTGTCCGATCTTATTTTGTTATCCTAGATTAAATCAACTAATTATCTGTAACAGTAATGGTTCTACATGACCATAATTTTTAAAGGGGTGGACCGGTAAGCCAGCGGAAGGCCTCGGTCAGATGACCAAAAGCTCCAAAGGCGGGTCATCATCTGACTAAGACCAGCGTCAGGAAACATTTCTCCTGTTTCCTGACGAACCTTACCTAACCTAAGCTAATTATATTTTTTGTGCCCTCAAAAACCGCTGATATTTTTGTTTTTGTGTTGTACACTAAGATATACAACTTACTTGCTTATCTGGAGAAAGTTCGAGAAAAAATAAAATACTTATCATGCAATAATTTCAGAGCGTCGCGTCTGATTATCTTCAGTCATTCTATGATCATAACAAAAATACAAGTTCCGAGCATCCTCAAGTTTAATGTATTTGTATATCTCAAAATATTGATTTTTTATCGTCTCTTTGAATAATAGGAATTGTATTTGGGCTGAGTAATATCATAATTATTTTTATTGATGAAATTTGGATATTAGTTTCCTTGTGATGACTTGTGAATTTCTCTTCTGATTCCTTTCAGAAATTTACAACTAAAGTTTAACTACATTATTATTATTATTATTATTATTATTATTATTATTATTATTATTATTATTATTATTCCCCAGCATCAATGGGACAGTCTGAAAAATGTTTGGATGAAATTACATGTTGTTCATGGGATTTACTCCCGTTCACGTCCTGCATTAAATGACTACGACTGTCTGAGGACAACTCCGTTGCTCGAACACGCACGCACGCGATTATGCACATACGATCATGCACGCACATGTTCACGTGAACACACAATCACATGCGCACAAGAGCACTAGCGCATACGATCACGTGTGCGCACTACCAGGAAAGCACGCAATCACACACTTACACGATCACGGATATGAGACGACACGCACACACGTTCTAGCAGACAATGAATACTACTCACGCTAAGTAACAACAGTAATAAGAACACGTACAGCAGCAACAGTAACGGTAGCAGCTTGTGCTAATGTCGTTCCTGCTGTTGTTACTGCTGCTGCTGCTGCTATTGCTGTTGTTGTTGCTACTGTTGTTCCTGCTGCTGTTCTTCCTGCTGTTTCTGCTGCTGTTGCTCCTGCTGTTGCTGCTGCTGTTGTTCCTGCTGTTGCTATTGAAATTGCTGCTATTGTTTCTGCTGCTGCTACTCTTGTTTTTTGCTGGTGCTGCTGTTGCTCTTTCTGTTGCTGCTGCTGCAACTCTGGATGTTGCTGCTACCGTTGCTGTTGCTAATGTTGTTGTTTTTATGCTCTGCTGCTGCTGCTGCTGCTGCTGCTGCTGCTGCTGCTGGCACAGTTTGCTACACAGCTGTTGAAGAAGTTCACCAGGAAGGATATTGCTAGGTCACACTACAAGAAAAACATCGACCAGTAAAAGCCGGTGAACCTAAAGAAGATCACTTGTTAACTCTACTCTCTCCTTCTCATTCCCTCCCTCTCTCTTTCCCTCTCCTCCTCTTTCCCTCTCCCTCTCTCACTCATTCCCCTTCTCTCTCTCCCCCTCTCTCTTTCGCTCATTTACACAGGGTTTTACAAGGTTAAGTTTAGGGTTCCTAGCTTCATTTACAAGCTAAGAGCTGTTACTTAAATCAGCCCATTTGAAAGCCTTTTTATTGTTTAAAGGTATATAGACAGGGAACAGGGTGAAGTCGGATCCATCTGTGGGCTAGAGGTTTCATTTGCTCAATTGACATTATTTCGTTGATGTTATGCTGTACGAACGTGTTCCAGACTTGAGTCATCGTAGGAATAAATGATATCAGATAAAGCGACGTTCTGAGAAGAGTAAAGCTAGTGGGTAGTTATTGTTAACTGCCCGTCTCTCTCTCTTTTTTTTTTTTTGGCAAGCTAAGAGCTGTTACCTACATCAGCTCATTTGAAAGTATTTTTCTTGTTATGAGACATACAAATAGGGAACAGGATGAAGTTGGAGCCATCTGTGGGCCAGCATTTTCATCTGATCAACTGACTTTATCTCGTTGACATCATTATGGTGTACGAATGTGTTCCATATTCGAGTCATGCTGGGTATATATGATTTCAGATGGAGTGATGTTCTGGAGAAGGGTACAGCCAGAGTGAAGTTGCTGCTTTCTGCCCGTCTTGTGGCATAAAAGCTTGTTTCAAATCTCTCTCTCTCTCTCTCTCTCTCTCTCTCTCTCTCTCTCTCTCTCTCTCTCTTCCCTCATTCTCTCGTGTAAGAAGTGTTTGAAGTGTCTGTCTCAGAACTGTCATTATACTCAACATCCAGCAGTTCCTGGAAGTGAGGATGTGCTCTGACCAGTGACTCCTTGCAAAACCTTACATAACCTGAGACAACCTGACCTGAAACGGTACCCGTTTGTTCCTTTAAAATTTCGTGTTTGGCATAAGACGCGTTATTTGATGTGTTATCCTCCTGTCGATAGGTTATCTTTCTGACGTGAGACGTGTTATCATGCTGACCTCAGAGGCTACTAACCTGACCTCTTAAGTTACCTATATGACCCGAGATATTAAATGCCTGACTCAAGATGTGTTGCAACGCTTGGGTATCTTTATTGTTCAAACGTTTCGCCTCTTCAGTCAAATACAGAGATACACAAATAGCCCGCACATAGAAGAGAGGAGCTTACGACGACGTTTCGCTCCCACTTGGACCATCTACAAAGTCACACTAACGAAAAGGAGAGCAGGTTGTGTATAGATAGGCAGGAGGTGGTAGTAGTGGAGGTAGGTGCCCACAGAGGGCACCCAGCTCCCTTGCAGTGCTCCTCTTTTTTTTTGTATTTGACTGGCCCCTCCTACTCTTACCACCTCCCCACTACTACTTCCTTCCACCTCCGCTACTACTACTACTACTACCACTTCCTGCCTATATATACCCATCCTGTTCTCCTTTTTGTTAGTGTGACTTTGTAAATGGTCCAAGTGGGACCGAAACGTCGTCGTAAGCTCCTATGTGCGGGTTATGTGTGTATTGTTTCAGTCACAGTATTGTGCCTTTTTGTTATTTATAAATACAGAGATGACGAGTTGAAGAGACAGCAGTAGTAGTGATAAGTCTGGCATCCTTGAAGTAGTAGTTTTTGAGGTGGTCAGTTCCTTAGTCTCTCGAGTTCAACACCATTGTCTGGAACAATGTGAAGCTGAAGCATGAGAATGGAGTCATATATACTGCCAACGGCAGGGAGCGGAAAATCTCGAAGACGGTGCAGGAGGCGGGGCCCTCTGGTAGAAGCAGGAAATTCAGTTGATGCTCCACAAAGAACCAGCCATAAACATCTTGCTCAGCACCTCCACTTCCAGCTGAACCTCGGTCCAACCCTGGGCCTGACTGCCGGCCTGACTGCCGACCTGACTGCCGACCTGACTGCCGGCCTGACTGCCGGCCTGACTGCCTGCCTGCTTCTTTACCTCCCTACTTGGTTGGCAGTGTTCTTAGCTCATACAATGAGGGTCAGGGAATCGATCCCGGCACGGGTGAAACGTTGGACAGGTTTCCATACTCCTGCTGCTCCTGTTCACCTAGAAGTAGGTACCTGGGTGTTAGTCGACAGTTGCCAGTCAGATCCTGGGACTCGAAAATAACCTGACATGCCCAAAATGCTCTGCATAGCCAGTGTGCCAGTGATGTCAGCTAATTCGGCAATAGTTATATCAAGACCTTGCAGAAAAGATAATAATATTATTATTATTATTATTATTGTTAATAATAATATTATTATTAATAATAATAATAATAATATTATTATTATTATTATTATTAGTCTAACAAAATGTCGGTAATCAGGCTGCCCTTACATCACTAGCAGCTTTCTACGATTGGGTTTAGCCTCGGCTCTCTCTCTCTCTCTCCACCTGCAGCCTTTCTTCTCCTGAGCTTGTCTTCACCGGTCCTCACTTCAAGACTTCCACTCCATGGAACCTTCCCTGAGAGTTCGTCCCCTCATTCAACTTCACATTGTTCCAGGCGATGGAGCTGAACTTTTCTCCAGGCTGAGGGACTGACCACCTCAAACACTATTACTGCAAGGTTAATGGACTTATCACGTCATCTTTACTCCGTCCCGACCTCTGCTGTCTTCACATTTAATCTCCTTTGCGTTTGACTGAAGATGATTATTTTGTACTCCAAAGGTTTCCAAAGTAAAGATACCCAATGGTACTCATCTTACTCACTCGTATACGTGCAGAAATGGTATACCATTTTCATAATTACATCGATACTTGTTAGACCTGACATGTTGCCTGTCCAACCTACGTGGCTTTCAGCCTGACTTAAGATGTTACCTACCTGACCTGATACATTATCTGCCTGACCTGAGATGTTACCTGTCTCACCTGAGACGTGTTAAGCGCCCTGACTTCACCATTGTTCTTTACCTGAATTCTATTGTTATTGAGATTTCCTTAATCGTTTATTATATATACATGTATTATGATTATTATTACTGTTAAACCCGTAGGGTTCATACAGTGCCTGAAGGGACGAGAAGCAAGTAGTTTCGATCCAAGGAAGGACAGGCCAGATTCCTCGCATCACGAGTCCCTCTCCGACGTGAGAGAACCTCCCTAGAGAGTCAATTTAGAAAAAAGTTCTCTCTCTCTCTCTCTCTCTCTCTCTCTCTCTCTCTCTCTCTCTCTCTCTCTCTCTCTCTCTCTCTCTCTCTCTCTAATACCTAATCTATTTTATGTGTTTTACAGATGACTATTTGCTGCTAGGCAATAGGAATGAGGATCTCCATTGAAATATCTGTACCAGTGACGCGACGACAGACTCTCAGTGTCGTCCCCAGTAACTCATCAGAGAGTATAAACACACCAATTTTAACGGGCCTTTCATCATGGTGCAAATTTAACAAGGGCAAATATTTGCTTCTAGTCTGATTCAGCACTGTCGTTTTGTCTCACTCTTTCCCTCCGATCATTACTCTATTGCACCTGCGACCAGCTCGTTGCATCATTCAATATTTCTTGTATTTTATTGATCTCGTTGCAACTAGCGTCTTGTTCTTCGAATTGCTGAACACACTGTCTTTTACTTCCAATGTTGCATACATCTTTGATTTGCGTTATCGTCTCTCATACCAGTTCTTTGCACCATTGCTCTTGCTATCACCTGTTATTTACAACATTGCTTCCACCGTTAGTCGCAACACCGCCACTATCACGTGTTATTTCAGTCATTTTACCGAATCCTTCCCGGTATCTTCGCCCGGTGGTGCTACACCAGTGTGGGTGCAAATACGGAGGGTCGTGTTTGACAACGACCCTGCTGGACCACACCACCTCATGCACACACTATCTCCGCCGTATCTGTGTTTATCCAATGTATTCCCACACTGCCACACACGCTATTCCAAATACTCACGGACAAACACACACAACAAACCAGCATTGACAACCCACAAGCCAAACACACGCTAAAACACACTAAACCAAACACACTAACACACAACAGCATACGGAAAGAATAAACACACACAATACAATGATTGGAACGATACACAAATAATCCGCACATAGAAGAATAACACTTAGGACGACGTGCGAATTATTTGCGAATTTACACACTATATTATATACGCATATACCGACTCACAAATTATACCAAACACTAGCATTATACCACACCGCTTAGAACTCACTATAAAACTCATAATATCCATATAACTTTCAACTCGTGGTATCTCAAGGAAACTGTTTCTTGCTGACAGCTGCTGTGGTAGCCATTCTGTGAGCACTTGTTGTGTCAGTCCGACTATCATCATTACTCTCCGCCCAACCCTTAAAATTCACAAAATTCTTTTAACACAATACTATCTTTATCTTCTCTTTACTCGTGTTATCGCTCGTATTTTATCTCTTACCACCTCATCTGAAACCAGCAGGATATTTATTCCCATCACCCCATTCTCACTTAGCACCCCATATTAGATTCCTCACCATAACTTACCACCCCCTCATTATTTTAACACCTCACCTCACCGTAGCACTCCATCTTAATTTAACACCCAACCTTATCTTAACAACCCACCTTAACTTAGCGCCCTATCCTGACTGATCATCTCAACACCCTCCTCAACACCCGCCTCAACACCCGCCTCAACACCCGCCTCAACACCCGCCTCAACACCCGCCCTCCTTCAACACTAAACCTCCAAACTCCACCTCAGTACCGACGTGTACTTAAAACCCGACTTTATCACAGTATTTCTAAAATTTACAACACACACTCTTACCATGGCTCATTACATGTGTGAGTACAGCAACATAGAGAATATCAGTGATATTTACCGACTGACAGTGTATATCAATGATATTATTTACCGACTAACATATTAACACAATATCCCATTGATGGCATTTCAATGAGATGTTTCGTTCGCCAGAGATTTTATTAATTGATCAATAAATTGTTATAAATCTTGGTAATTGACACCGAAAACCTGGTTTAAAATGACGTACTAGAAAGCAATTCGGCCCTGGTACCTTGATCATATGTAATATGTCTCAGTGTTGGCTTACTCTGTTCACTAAATCCCCATAAACCACGTCTCGTTGCTATTCACAGTAACAATATAGCTCCGAAATGCGTCTGAACGTATATATTTAGCTATGGAAAGCTCTAGTCCTCTGAGAGTTATGTAACCCTGAAATCTTGGCCCTTAAAAACCTCCAAGAGTTATGTAACCCTGAAATCTTGGCCCTTAAAGACCTCCAAGAGTTATGTAACCCTGAAATCTTGGCCCTTAAAGACCTCCAAGAGTTATGTAACCCTGAAATCTTGACCCTTAAAGACCTCCAAGAGTTATGTAACCCTGAAATCTTGGCCCTTAAAGACCTCCAAGAGTTATATAACCCTGAAATCTTGGCCTTTAATGTCTCTTCCTTCTTGCCCTACAAAAGAAGGGCCTTGATGCTGGCAAAAGGCTTTTGATTAGAGGAATGGGAACTGCCCTTCTCTTCTTCAGATGAGACGTGAATCTACTTCATCTCATCACCCATTCATCCTCCGTTCCTTGGATCAAGCCTGATTGCCCCCCGCTTCTCCCAGGAGTTGCATGACCCCTACGGGCTTAGCATCTCAGCTTACCTGAATAACAAGGCACAGTTTCATATTGACCAAAAAATTAAGACAGCGTCTTTTAGCCGAGCAAAACACAGCAATGACTTAGCCACGAGCCTCAGCGTCTTCAACAGGCACAGTGAACCCGACAGTGCCCCTCACTTGACCTACACTGCTATATAAACTCACTGTCTCTTGTTCTCTGTATTGGACTGAATAAACATCTGATGGGTGAAGCATATCTATCTTAATAATCCTACTACTACTACTAATAATAATAATCATAATAATCTATCTTCTGTCAGGGTAGAATTTTCAGAGGGGCATAAAAAATTTATTTTAAGTGTGATATACCGTCCCCCAAACTTGGATAGAGACCAAGGAAGACTACTGTGGGAGGAAATTGTTAAGGCCACAAGGCACGACAAAGTCGTAATTCTAGGAGACTAACTTTAGTCAGATTGACTGGAATTTTTTTGACAGGGAATTTAGAATCTAATGACATTTTAGAAGTAGTGCAGGATTGTTTTTTGAAGCAGTTTTGTGACAGAACCTACAAGGGGTAATAACCTGCTTGACTTGGTTCTGGCAAACAAGGAATCACTTGTTAATAATTTAGAAATTTCAGAGGAACTTGGCACAAGTGACCACAAATCAATTACCTTTAGCATTGAATGGAAGAATGATATTAGGGATAACTCAGTAACAGTCCCAGATTTTCGCTTAGCAGATTACAATGGGCTTAGAGAACACTTATCATCTGTTGACTGGGGTAACGAAGACAGCTATCAATACGAGAGTTTTCTAAACACTATACATGCTGCCCAGAGAGCATTTATCCCGTATAAAGAAATTAGATCGAATAGAAATGACCCAAAATGGATCAAATATCTTTTAGGACAGAAAAAAGGAATTTATAGGCGTATCAAAAGAGGTGAGGGTCATCGTATGAATCATTATACTGACATTAAGAGGGACATTAAAAAGGGGATAAGAAAAGCTAAACGGGACTATGAAATTAAAGTTGCCAGGGAATCGAAAACTAACCCGAAAAGTTTTTCCATGTATATAGAGCAAAATTAGAGAGAAGATAGGTCCCATAAGAACATAAGAAAGGAGGATCACTGCAGCAGGCCTGTTGGCCAATACTAGGCAGGTCCTTTACAATCCATCTCACTAACAAAGCATTTGCCCAAAATAATTTTCAATGCTACCCAAGAAATAAGCTCTGATAACTCTATCCACTCATTTGCAAGTCCCACTCAAATCCAACCTCTCTCACTCATATATTTATCCAACCTAAACTTGAAACTACCCAAAGTCCTAGCCTCAATTACCCAACTAGGTAGACTGTTCCTCTCATCAACTACCCTATTTCCAAACCAATACTTTCCTATGTGCTTTCTAAATCTAAACTTGTCTAATTTAAATCCATTACTGCGGGTTCTCTCTTGGAGAGATATTCTCAAGACCTTATTAATATCCCCTTTATTAATATCCATCTTTCACTTATACACTTCGATCAGGTCTCCCCTCATTCTTCGTCTAACAAGTGAATGTTACTTAAGAGTCTTCAATCTTTCTTCATAAGGAAGATTTCTAATGCTCTGTATTAATTTAGTCATTCTACGCTGAATGTTTTCTAACGAATGTATGTCCATTCTGTAATATGGAGACCAGAACTGAGCTGCATAATCTAGGTGAGGCCTTACTAATGATATATAAAGTTGCAGTATGGCCTCTGGACTTCTGTTGCTTACACTTCTTGATATAAATCCCAATAATCTATATGCCTTATTACGTACACTTAGGCATTGCTGTCTTGGTTTGAGGTTGCTGCTCACCATAACCCCCAAGTCTTTTTCGCAATCTGTATGGCTAAGTTCTACATTATTTAACTTATATGTGCTAGAGTTATGGACACTCCTGAGCTTCAGAACCTTGCATTTATCTACATTGAACTGCATCTACCACTTTTCTGACCAAGAATAGAGATTGTCTAAATTCTCCTGAAGTTCCCTAACATATACGTTTGAATCAATTATTCTATCTTTGTGTCATCGGCGAATTTGCTCATATCACTAGTAATACCCTCATCAAGGTCATTGATATATATTATAAACAACGGGCCTAAGACTGATCCCTGTGGTACGCCACTTGTTACAGATCCCCATTCGGATTTAACCCCATTTATGGACACTCTGCTTCCTGTCTGTGAGCCATGACTCGATTCATGAGAGCACTTTTCCCTGAATGCCATGAGCTGCCACTTTTTTTAATAGTCTTTGGTGCGGAACTCTATCAAAAGCCTTACTAAAATCTAAGTAAATGATATCAAATTCTTTATCGTGATCAAAAGCCTCAAAAGCTTTACTGAAGAAAGTTAATAAATTAGTTAGACAAGAACGGCCTCTCGTGAATCCATGCTGAGTATCATTAATCAGATTATGCTTATCCAGATGGCTTCTTATAATTTCAGCTATAATTGACTAGCAATTTGCCTACAGTTGAGGTCAGGCTTAATGGGCAGTAATTCGACGGTAATGACTTATCCCCTGATTTAAAAATAGGAATTACAGTAGCCATTTTCCACATATCAGACACAACACCTGCTTGAAGAGATAAAGTAAAAATATTAGTTAATGGTTCACAGAGTTTCATTTTACATTCCTTAAGAACCCTCGAAAAAAGCTCATCAGGTCTCGGTGACTTATTTTGCTTCAGTCGATCTATTTGTTTCATAACCATTTCACTAGTGACTGTGATGTTACATAATTTATCTTCTTCTAGCCCACTATAAAAATTAATTACTGGGATATTGTTAGTGTCTTCCTGTGTAAAAAACGAGAGAAAATAATTATTTAAAATTGAGCACATTTCATTCTCTTTGTCAGTAAGGTGCCCATAGTTATTTTTGAGGGGACCTATCTTATCTCTAACTTTTGTTCTATATACCTGGAAAAAACTTTTTGGGTTAGTTTTCGAATCCCTAGCAACTTTAATTTCATAGTCCCTTTTAGCTTTTCTTATCCCCTTTTTAATATCCCTATTAATGTCAATATACTGATTCATAAGATGACCCTCACCTCTTTTGATACGCCTATAAATTCCCTTCTTATGCCCTAGTAGATATTTCAGCCTATTATTCATCCATTTTGGGTCATTTCTATTTGATCTAATTTCTTTATACGAGATAAACGTTCTTTGAGCAGCATGTATAGTGTTCAGAAAACTGTCATATTGACAGCTCTCTTCGTTACCCCAGTCAACAGATGATAAGTGTTCTCTAAGCCCATCGTAATCTGCTAACCGAAAATCTGGGACTATTACTGATTTATCCCTACTATCATACTTCCACTTAATGCTAAATGTAATTGATTTGTGGTCGCTAGCACCCAGTTCCTCCGAAATTTCTAAATTATTAACAAGGGATTCATTGTTTGCCAGAACTAAGTCAAGCAGGTTATTTCCCCTTGTAGGTTCTGTCACAAACTGCTTCAAAAAATAATCCTGAACTACTTCTAAGAAGTCGTATGATTCTAAATTCCCAGTCAAGAAATTCCAATCAATATGACTAAAGTTAAAGTCTCCTAGAATTACTACATTATCGTGCCTTGTGGCCTTAACAATTTCCTCCCATAGTAGTCTCCCTTGGTCCCTAAGTTTTGGGGACGGTATATCACACCTAAAATTAATTTTTCACGCCCCTCTGAAAATTCTGTCCAAACAGACTCTGTATGTGTTACTTCAGACTTAATACCCGTTTTATGCAACAGTTTAAGCGATCTCGGACATACAATGCCACCCCACCCCCCTTCCCGATACTTCTATCAACTTGGAATAATTTAAAACCCTGAATGTGACATTCAGCAGGCATGTCCCGACTTTTTGAATTAAACAACGTCTCAGTTATGGCAAATACATCAATGTTACCTGCGCTAGCAACTAATCTCAATTCGTCGATCTTATTCCTAGCACTACGACTATTAGCTTAATATACATTGAAAGACTCTCCTTTCTCTTTACCCTTCCTGCTCATTTCTGTTTTTCTAGTAAACCTATTACTGTCCTTATCACCTAGTGTCACTGGCTTTTCAATATGTACCTCGTTCTGCTTATTACTAGTTCCCCTAGAGCTAATAATATTACTACACTGGGACTTCACTGTTTTCCTGCCAAAACCCATACCACTAACTATTCCTAGTTTAAAGTCTTAACAGCTCCCTCCATTGCAGTTGCCAGTGCCCCCACCCCAGACCTAGATAAGTGAACCCCATCCCTGGCATACATGTCATTTATGCCATAGAAGAGGTCCCAGTTGTCAATGAATGTTACCGCATTTTACTTACAGTATTTGTCCAGCCAGCAATTGACACCAATTGCCCTGGACAACCATTCATTTCCAACTCCTCTCCTTGGCAAAATACCACATATGACAGGATTCCCACCCTTCCTCCTAATTTTTTCTATTGCTGACCTATACCTGTTAATGAGACCCTCACTCCTACGTCTGCCAACATCATTGCCTCCAGCACTGAGACAGATAATAGGATTGCTCCCATTACCTCTCATGATGTCATCCAGACGGCTAACAATATCCTCCATCCCAGCCCCGGGAAAGCAAACCCTCTGTCTCCTGCTCCTGTCCTTCAAGCAGAACGCCCTATCCATGTACCTAACTTGGCTATCCTCAACAACAACAATATTCTTACCTTCCTTGGTGTCGTTCGTCGTGACGTTCCCAGTAGTCGACTCACATTCGTCGGGTAGCACTGAGAATGTATTAGATGTTTCCACAACAGTTTCCACTGCAGTCTCTTTCTTCTTCATCGTTTCTACCTTTCCATTCGTCTTCTTGATCGTCAACTTCGTTCCATGTTGTCCAGCCACTGACCAGTTTCCCTTCTTGACCTGAGGACTCAAAACAGGAGGACTACTACGAATCTTCTTGTTTTCCTCGGTCAGTCGCCGAATCTCCATCTTCGCCATCCTCAATTCTTCCTTAAGCTGCTGATAAAGTTGCTCGATGGAGGGCATCTTGGTTCAGTCCGTAAACACAGGATCTGTGTTTACCGATCATGAGGAAGAGCTAAACCCGTAAGGGTCATGCAGTGTTTTGGGTAATGGGTAAAAATTAGATTTGATCCAGTGAATGGAAAAGCAACTTCAGGTCAATCTGATGAAGAGAGCGTTCTAGTAGCCTGAAATCACCACCTTGAAGGTAAGGTGTTGACAGAGAAGGTAGACCATAGAATTCTTATATTCTTAAGTTATAACAAAAAATTATCGTATTTCAAAGAGTGCTAAACCGTTGTGGATCATTTGAAGTGTGGAACAGAGGCTCGATCCTCTGTTCGCTTATCGCGCTCCCCTGGCCACCGACCAGCCCGGTTGTTGGTAATAAACAAGGGTTTTATACCTCCATGCATCACACCATGGCTATCCTGTCCTGTCTTGGGAGCTGATGACTTCACGGATCGAACCTTCTCATGACTCCAGGGTGCTCAGCCTGACTTCACGGCTGTTTGACCTTCCACTGACCTTTGCTGATGTGGATGGATCCGCCAGAATCAATCCATTGCTAGTTATTCAATAGATTTTATTAACACAGCGAGTGCCAGGGATGGAACAGAGTTATTGAGAGGTTTGATGTGTACACTGCCAACACCAAATCTTTGAAATATCGTCACCCGGCTACCCTTCAGAATGCTCTATACATAATACCGACAAGATGAAAATTAGACACATGCGCAACATCTGGGTATCATTCTTGTAGACGTTTCGCCATCCAGTGGCTTCATTAATGCAAATTCAAGAACATAATTGGAAGACAGTAGAACTATATACTAAAGATGGGGTAATCAGTAATGTTATGTACATAGTTCTACTGTCTTCCAATTATGTCCTGGAATTTGTATTGACAAAACCACTGGATGGCGAAACGTCTACAATAAAGATACCCAGATGTTGCACATGTGTCTAATTTTCAGAATGCTCTATACTGTGTCGTTATCCTCGCTAAATACAGTATACATCTGTTCTACAAGACCCGTCATCCTAATAATAACAAGCGATTTTTAACGCTTTTCAGCGTGCGCGCGTTTTTGCAAGCGCTTATTAAGTCTCCTTAGGTTAGTTTGAGTTAGGTGAGGCGAGATTAGCTGGATTAGGTCATGGGAAGTTAGGTGAGGCGAGGTTAAATAATGTGAAGTAATATATAATGAGGCGAGGCGAGGAGAGTTTAAGTTAAATGAGGCGAGGTGAGGTTGGGATAATTTAGATTAAGTGAGGCGAGGTTCAGTTGGGTGAGTTTGGACAAAGTTGTGTAAAGTGAGATTAGATTAATAATTGACTAATTTAACAGGATATTATCTCGTGGTAACGCAGGCAGGCCAACATTGTCGTTCTTA
>NC_091305.1:43094367-43139367 GCF_038502225.1 Cherax quadricarinatus
GGTGGCGCCCTGTACTGGCGCCTTCCGTTTATGCATCTGCAATGTATTAACAAATCCACTGGATGGCAAAACGTCTACAAAATAAAAATACTGAGAAAATGCACATGTGTCTAATGCATCAACTAGTCGGTATTGTATACTAGTGATACATAAACCTACATAACATGGATTGATTTTGAGCAGGACGGAATGTCTCCCTCGTAGCTTCTCCATGTTTATTGCATGCATCAGGCACCCTGACCCATGTTTAGGTAGGTCCTGCTCAAATCCTACCTATTGTCCAACCTATATTCTGCAACCTGACGTATCTCTTGCCTCGCCCCACCCCAGTTAACAGTTATTTACACTGTTAACTCGGGTTATTCTACATTAGGACTAATGAGGTCACTCGTGGCGGAGTTTCTTCTAATGTACATAAGTCACTTTTCCACAGTTAAACGGGTTAAAGTGAGCGAGATGGAGTGCTGGCCAAGTAAGGGCCAGTAGGCCTGCTATGTGTGTTCCTCTGTTCTTATACTCTGTAAGGCACATATGCAACAGTTAGGTATTTTTATTCCGAAACGTTTCACCTACACAGTATGCTTCTTTAGCCGAATACAGAGTTTAAAGAAGCAGTAGAGATGTGAAGACGATGTAATGAGTCCATCATCCTTGAAGACGTAGTTTGAGGTGGAGCAGTAGAGTGATGGTTTGGTTACATCGTCTTCACATCTCTACTGCTTCTGGAAACTCCTCTGTAACTGTGTAGGCGAAAAGTTAACGGAATAAAGATATCTAACTGTTCAATATGCGTCATATTTATCAACATGTCGGGTATTGTATACAATTTTCATATCGATTCTTATACTCCACATGGAACAGTTTTAAGAATCTTCGTAATCAATGATCTTTATGAGGAAATAAAAAACTACATAATTAAATTAGCTGACAAAGCCGACACATAAATTCGGAGGATGCGACTGAACTTTAGAATGATTTAGACAGGCGTATGTGATCAGTGAAGTGGCGTACAAAGTTCACTGTAGAAAAGGAAAAAAATTGTAATTCTTGGGAAGGGAAATAATATACAAGCTAAATAATAAAGAACGTGATCATAGAGAACGTGAAATGAACTTAAATGTTCTGGTAAACAGATATTTGAAACTGAGATAACAGTAAACCATACCCCCGGCCGGGATTGAACCCGCGGTCATAGAGTCTCAAAACTCCAGCCCGTCGCGTTAGCCACTAGACCAGCTAGCCACAATAAGATTCATCCAACTAGGTATATTTCTACACCATAGGAAAGTATGCACAGGCACCTCTGTGACCACAAATGCAAGTTTTTACAGACGAATCTCCAGCTAGCGTGGCCGTGACGAACTCTAGCTCAAGTCCCTTCACTGCCGTCAACATGACTTAAGAAATCGTAACTAACTTTCCTATGGTGTAGAAATATACCTAGTTGGATGAATCTTATTGTGGTTAGCTGGTCTAGTGGCTAACGCGACGGGCTGGAGTTTTGAGACTCTATGACCGCGGGTTCAATCCCGGCCGGGGGTATGGTTTATTTGCAATCGTGTCATTACGATTTCTTAAGTCATGAGATAACAGTGCATGAGTGAGACACGTGTGCAAGTCAGGTATCTCACTCCGAAACTTTTCGCCTACACAGCAGGCTTCTTCAGTCGAACCACAGAGGTGACTAACTACTGAGAGTAGATTCAGTGCAATATAACGTGATCAGTCATTCAGCGTTGAAGTAGTGATTTTGAGGTGGTCAGTCCCTCAAATCTTGAGAAGTGTACGGCTCCAGTAACTTGACTAATGTATGTAAAGTTCAACAGTACTAAGGAAATAGTGTGGAAAGAGACACTTATGTACAGTTCAGGACATTTATTAGAAAGAACGTTCCGTCACAAGTGTCTTCTTTAGTTATTAGCTGGTACTGGAAGCTCTAGATTATCAATAACTTTCTGTTCTGCTGTAAAATGACAATTGCTTGTTGTGGAGTTGCGTTTGTGAAGTAACGTCGTAACTGCCGAGTGACGTATTCTATACACTGATGTTTCTGATACTGTCCAGGTCCTTGTCGAAGATGGGCAGAGTTGATCTTTCCAGGTATCTCAGACAGATGCTTCGTAAACACTTCTGCAAGGTGATGTTGAGCGCTACCGATACCGTAAGTGACAGGCGCACGAAGTATTTCTGTTTTGTATTTTTAAGGGAAGTCATATTAAGGGGCCCAGTCCTGGAAGACGAGTGTAGTTATATACACAATTTTCTCTGCAAGCTTTATTATACAGCCAGTTGTATCACTGTTTATAGGAGAAAAGCAGAAAAGATCACAACACAGCTTGTCAGCAGCGCACAACGGTGAGATTCACAGCTCTGTATTTTAACCGAACCTCTGAGAGTAAGCAACACTATTGTCAAAAGCCACACTTAAAGGGCATGACTACCATCTCATGGCTTGTAGAAACAGACGACACTAAGAAACCAAAGCCTGGTATACAACATTCCATGTGGTCATAGAACAAACTTACGTTGGGGACACCTCCAAAAGTATTACACAACTCAAATGAACACAGCTACGCTAGCCAGGGGGATTACTTGAACAAACTGAGGGCATCTCATAGACTAAGATTGCAGATCTAAGCATCAATAAATAGAATCCTCGCAACAGACGATGCTTTGAGTCATCACTAGTCGCTACCAGCACAGATCAAAACACTTGCACAACTTATTTTTGCCCTAAGAAAACAGCCATCACTTAGTTCCACACATTTCCCCGATTCTCCGCGTACCGTGCAGCTTGTCACCCGTGATCTCCTCCACTACATAAACTCGCCGTTTCTGGTTCTCTGTGCGCGAAACGTATCCTCAGTAAAAGTCAAAATATTTCCAAATGTATTTTTATCACATACAAACTCCAGCTCTCACACAATTCTCCAACGAACATGTATGATTCCAGCCTAAGTGCATGATTTCGTTCTACATGGACTCCCAGGCAACCACCTCAACCAAAGCATACCATTCCAATACACTCACCACTACAAGTTACACACATTACTCTAACCCATGCATATCAGTGAAACCCATTCATGCCACTCTAAACCACGAATACCACTACAAACCACGCATAGCACTACAACCCATACATAACACTACAACCCACACACACCACTACGACCCACACACACCACTACGACCCACAAACACCACTACGATCCACACATATCACTACAAACTTAAATATCATCCCTCCCACTCAAATAGTTCTTAACTCAGAGCAAACCTCATTAAGAGACGCTAAAAAAAGAAATATGGAAAGCAAGAAGGGAGATACAGCAAACATCTCAAACTACGAGAGGAAGAGAGAAGAGGGAATGTCTGAGGAGCATGTATCGTGGGGTTAGTGAAATGAAGACACACATAAATGGGATCAAAGGGAAAGTTGCTTTTGAGTCCTGAGCAAAACTGTCAGAGGTGGAGAGAAGGTTAATTGAGGAGCCAGTGAGAAAGAGTTAGGACGAATTTATCCTGTTTATCGAAGGGGCAGAGGAAAGAAAGCAGTTCAGTATAAATTAAAGTAAACATGGAAGATTCAAGGAAAGGAAGCACCTTGAAATTGAATTCAGGTTGTCAAAGCACTCTAAAGCAACAACGAGACTAGGAGACAGACGAATTGGGAAAGTAAAAGAGGATAATGGGCATATTCTCTTTAGGTCAGTAGAGGGAAGAAAGCAGAATTGGCATATAACCCGGAGGAAATAAAGGTGGAGAGAGTAACCTTGGGGAGCCAAGAGGATGGGTGGACACGAATCACAGAGTTCTTATGACGTCTGGGTTAAATGAAGCTTCAGAACCCGAGAGGGAAGTAAAACAAAGCAGGAGTAACAAAAAATAATTAAAGATCGTATGAGAGAAATAAGAGTTGGAAGACAAGCAACATATGCAATATTTTTTTTTAAGGAGACAAGCCTGTGTAGATGGAATAACAAGACCTTTGTTATTTTACGAGGGATGAAACAAGAAATTTGTTGAGAAGAAAATCATATCATAGGGTATCTCAAAACGTCAGGACAGTCTGTATAAAAAAAATTATTAGTGGAACAAAAAGGCGTAACGTGAGACATGGGAAAGGAGGCAGTAGAAAAAAGAACAGGAAAAAGATCACCTTTCACGGAAATGGTGATTCAATAAGGCGGAGTCCAGAAAATTCCCCAAGACTCAAAATTTTTTCCTTGTACCACAAGGAGTACCACATTCGGGAGCGTGAGGTACTCAGTTGTAGATGGATTCAAGAACTGCAGCATGCGAAGAGTATATTGCAATTTATTTGGCTTATATCACACTCCCATAAATCAGTACCTTGGTTCATTGACCAATCACAGGCAAGCCCACCAAAGATGAAGCAACGTGGTTTACTTGTGGTAAGCGAATTGACAGACTTGCCTAGCTGCTGGTTCACCACAGTGCACTCTCTCTGGCTTCTGCTTTGCCATCTGTGACTGTGGTGTACATAATTGTATATATCATTTGTTAAAGGCAAATATATATTATATTCTACTGTTGAGTTTTATTTGCTCCACATTCCCGTTACGACCAGGTCTCACAGGTCATTCTGTACCTGTGTTTGCAATAAGAACCAAGTTGAAATCTTCAAAGAAAGAGTAGGACAGGAAAGCCCTAACATTGTAGTAACTAGGGAGATAAAACTCTCAGATATATACCAGTTAAAGAGGAAAAAGGAGGGTAAATGAGGAGGAGTAACACTGATGGTCAAGAGGTCAGTGGATATTTATTTAAAGAACTAGGAAATCGGGAAACTGAGAATTTCTTGGATTATTTAACAGATACTGTATCAGAAAGAAACTAATAGTGGCAGTGATATGAAATCCCACATCAGAAATACCAGGCCAAGGAAGGAATGTGATCACAACAGACAACAGAACAATGATTCTTTTGTAAACATTGGCAGAGAGAGAGAGATAAAGAGAGATAGAGAGATAGATAGAGATAGAAAGGGAGAGATAGAGATAGAAAGGGAGAGATAGAGATAGAGATAGAGAGAGAGAGAGAGAGAGAGAGAGAGAGAGAGAGAGAGAGACAGAGAGAGAGAGACTCAAGAAGCAAACCTAAACTCCTAGCAGCAGAAGTCTATCACAAGGAAATTAACTAGGAAAATTTGGTCGCCATGAAGAAGCAGAAACATGGAGAGTGAAGCTTATGGAAGCAATAACAAAGAATTTTCTGAGCCAGTGTGTGAAGAAAATACCAATAATGAAAGTGAGGGGGGGTGGCAGGTGGGGGGTGGCAGGTGGGGGGTGGCAGGTGGGGGGTGGCAGGTGGGGGGTGGCAGGTGGGGGGGTGGCAGGTGGGGGGGTGGCAGGTGGGGGGTGGCAGGTGGGGGGGTGGCAGGTGGGGGGGGGGCAGGTGGGGGTGGCAGGTGGGGGGGTGGCAGGTGGGGGAGGAGATGAGCAAGCGAGACTTGATCTACTTTTCACACAAAATGAACAGGACATTACTGAAATTACTCACTGGGAGTTAGTGATTATGTTGTATCAAGTTTTGAGTTCTTAATGAGAATTGAGAAAGAAACAGTGGAATTGATTAATAAGAATAACACCGAAAGAGGAAGTAGGATAACACGAGAAATTTTCGTGTAGTATAATTGGAAAGGGAACTGGATAGCAAAGAAATACAGGATGGAGGTAACAGAATCAAAGTGAAAAGAGGGAACTGAACACAGAGAACATAAGAGAGGAGGAACACTGCAGCAGGTCTACTGGCCCATACCAGGCAGGTTCTTCTCAAACCCACATCCACTAAAAAAAACAGTCCATAGTTCGACCAGGAATACAAAAACGTGAAAGGGCAGTTCAAGAGGCGCTGAAAGAAATATAAATCAAACCAGACTAACGAAAACAGAGGAACAAACAAGAGCTAGAAAGGTAGTTTCAAAATGATACAGAATCAAAGTCTTAAAGTGAAACAAAGTTATTCCGAGGCTAAACATGAAAAAAAGAGACTATGAAGGTCCAATAAAAAAAAGCTGAAAGGGAGGGAAGCTGATGGAGAATGACTGAAAAGAAACTTAGGAGCTTATCTAAAAATTCAAAAAAGGTCTTCAAAGAAAAAATGGAAAGCCACCGGAAGGCAATCTAGTCACAAGTGAAGTTAACAAGTGCAAGAAAACACCAATACTGCCATATGAGAATGTTGAGAGTACTAAAAAGGCTTTATGTAGCAATAGCAATGGGACCAGGCAACATAGCTCCATGGGTGCTGAGAGGAAAAGCAGAACCACCGTTTGACCCAATAGGAAAGGACTTAATCCAATCTCTCCAATCAAGGCGGCTGCCTAAAAACTTGAGAAAAAGACCAACGTGTTCCATATTTACACAGGTGGGACAAACGGCACTAAATTATAGGCCAGTATGTCAGACATGCTGTCACGTTCTGGATATAATTAAATAAATATTGAAACGCTTCAAGAAAAGATTCTTTAGGGAAAACCAGCACTGTCTAGAGAATGTAAAATCTTATGTAATAATCATGCTGGAGTTTTAGGAGAACGATACATAATTAAAATATTAAAAGCAAGGGTAGGTTCACTGCATCTTCTTGGACTGGGAGAAAGCATTTGATACAGTACCACACCAAAGATTAATCCATATATTAGAAGAAACAAGGAGGGGGTGGAATGACAGCGTTCCCATGGGTCAGGTCTGTGAGCACCTAAATGACAGGAGGTAGAGAGTGAAAGTGAAGAGACAAAATGGGAGAGAGAAACGAATAGGATCGTACTGGGACTAATGGAAAACATAAGAGCTGTAGAGAACAGTGATCTCCGAGAAGACCTCAACAGATTGCAGAGGTGGTCAAATAATTATCGATGTAAGAATTTTTGTCTTTTTGGATGAGGCAGTGGTGAATACGGAGCTTCAAGAGAAGATATGACAAGGCCTGAAGGACCAGAAATCAGAAATGTCAGTGTACACACACACACACACACACACACACACACACACACACACACACACACACACACACACACACACACACACACACACACACACACGCGCGCGCGCACAGTTGTGTGTACATAAACGTACCTCCGTCAGCAAAGAAAAATAGTTATCGTATTTGTATTGGAAGAATCAATTGTCAACACTCCAATAGGACATTCGAGTAAATAAAAAATGTTTTTTTAAGAGACGCCAATACCCATACAATGGTACTGGGTATAAAATGTCCCCTGCAATTACAGTGTGAACGATGCCCCTGCAAACAATAACTCAGACGTTAAAGTTCAAACCATAAAAGTCATACAATAGCAAGCAAAAAATCCCACGAATACAAACAATAAAAGTCATGCAAAAAATAATTTAGAAAAACATTAAAATATGCAAACAAAAATAAATAAAAATGCAGGTAAAGAAAAAACTGGATAACGCACAATAAAAGATGGAGACAAAAAATAATATATTTATATACTGAACAAAAAAACACAGAAAAAGCAACAATGAGAAACGGAAATACCAAAGGCAAAACTTCTTTATATAATTTTTCTCAACCTCCCGCAGCCACAAACTTCAACATCAATGCTGAAAATAGAAAGTTGGAATCTGCTTTGGGAAATTTCTGGATCTTGAAATACGTCGTGGTTCCTTATTTTCTTCAATGTGAGGTAAATAACGCTTATTTACATGTCAATGACTACTTATAGATTTTGACTGATTAAAGTTGTTGGAGTTTCAGGGGAAAAGTGAACAAAAATATTGTGTGTGATTATTATTGTCACTATTTTAACTTAGTTATTACGCGATTCAGTTGTATTACATAAATCTACATTGACAAATATGCATTAAGATCACAGTAAACAGGTAATATATTTAGAACAACCATTTGAAACAACAGTGAAATTCCAAGCGCTTTCGTGACTTCTCAAATTATCAAGGAACTGTAAAATTAAAAGACGGACAGGAAGGCATATACGGACGAGACTAAACCTCGCGGTTACCTTACAGCACTTGACCTTTTTATGATGTAGAAAGGTAGTTTGACAGATCCATGACTAACCTACATCATTATGAAAAGGTCAGTTGTTAGGTAACCGCGAGTTTTAGTCTCGTCCTTATATGCCTTCCTCTTTATTTTTCAAATTTTTACAGTTCATTGATATTCTGAAAAATCACAAAAGCACTTGGCATTTCCCTATTTTTTTCACAGTGGCTGTTCTGTGCTTTGATAAATATATTAACAAAAAAAATCTGACAGCTTTATCTAAACTAATAAACTTTTTCTAAATTTAAATTGTTGAAGGCTTATATAGCTTTTATTTTATATACTTGCATAATTTAGAAGGATACAAAACACTGTAGATAAAATTGATGAGAAAAACGAGTAATTTGTATTTGGCTGTAGAACTACAGCCAAATACAAATTCAGAAACTGTGTGACCCAAATGACCCACAATATTTCCCGTTAAAGGATTACTATTTGTTTTTTTCAACCTTTAAGAACGTCATTAAAAATAGGCTTATACTATAGAAACTACTTTTAAATTTGCAAGGGAAAACAGTTCATTTAATTTGACTATAAATACCTTGTCAGGGAAAACAACACGGGACAATGTAAACAATTTGCAACTGAATAAAAAATGCTTAAGTTTGCATAATTGCAGGTAAATGGCGTTGACAGGGTTTCTCTTACGGTCCAGCTGTTGCTTTGTTGTGATGTAAATGGCTTAGAAAACCAATAAATTGAAGAATGAGGCACTTGAGCAATTTTTGGGAATCTTTATTGAGGAAATGTTCCCTCAGGTGCCATTCTTTTGCTTTGTTATTGTACTGAGATATGGCAAGAAAACTGTCCAGCCTTAATAAAGATCTTGCAATGTCATGGTCACGTGGCTAACTCTTTTCAACTATTTAAAGATGGGTAACATAACAGATTTGCAACTTACCTCAGCTCAAACACCTTAATATCAAAGTTACGTGAGAAACTGAAGCGTCAATACTAGCCACCAAATATGCTAAAACTTTTGTCTGAAGCAAAACCAACATTTACCGCACCAGCTTCTAACTGTCTTAGATTTCCCCAGAACTGTATATGATAAATATTGTTAGATCACTTATTAATAGAGTTTAAGAAATCATAATCCCTTTGATCTGTAAGTTCTTGCTTAATCTTATTCTTACAAAATACCTAAGTTATTTTGTCATATTTTGAAGTGCTTAACGAGAAATCTGAATCACCACCAGCAACCTACACTGCCCCTCGGAACACTACATATATTAAGCTTCTTTTAGTAGGATATGAGAGTTTTCGCTTTAGTAAATAATTGCATAAGACACTGAATTATTAGTAGACAGAGATTAATTCTTAATTATATTCAGCAAACAGCTAAATATTGAGTTTTAAAAGAAACGTTTTGGACTCTCTGCCTATTCCTGTATTAGTGTCGATGTTTGTTTTAAAATACTGGAGTTGTAATGTTAGCAACATTAAATACCGAAAGTTAGAACATTCGGGTAAATCTTTCCGTACTGGTTTTCTTTTAACTAAGCCCTCATTCTCTCACTTCTTTTTCTTCTCTTTCTACTTCCTCCCTCCCCCCCTCTTTCTCTTTCTCTCTCTTTCTCTCTTTCTTCTTTTCTTTCTCTCTTTCTCTTTCTTTTCTTTCTCTCCTTTCTCTTTCTTCTTTTCTTTCTCTCCTTTCTCTTTCTTCTTTTCTTTCTCTCCTTTCTCATTCTCCCTTTTTTTTACACAGGGTTTGACAGAGTTAGGTTAAGGATCCCTAGCTTTATTGACAAACTATTTACAGGTTAAGGATTCCTAACTTTGACAAGCTAAGAGCTGTTACATACATCATTTTATGTAACAGCTTTCATTTTTATTGTTATGAGACATACAAGTAGGGAACAGGATAATGTTGGAGCCATCTGTGGGCCAGCATTTTCATTTGATCAACTAATCAACTTTCTCTTTCTCCCCTCTTTCTCTCCCTCTCTCCCTATTTCTCTTTCTCTCCCCTCTCTCTTTTTTTCCCACTTTCTCTTTCTCCCTTTCTTCCTATTTCTCCCTTTTCTTTGTCTTTCTCCAATTTTTCTCTTTCTCCCCTTCTTTCTCTTTTCCCTTCTTTCTCTTTCTTCCCCTCTTTCTTTTTCTCTTCTTTCTCCCTTCTTTCTCCCCTCTTTCTCTCCCTCTCTCACTCTCTATGCTATCCGAGATCAATGGACTTACATTCTCTCACCTCTGAACTTCACACTTTTGACTTCAACACATTACTACATTCACTGGAAGTGCTAAATCCGCAGGGGTCATACGGAGCCTGAGGAATGAGAGACAGTCCTTTAAAGAGCTTCAGCGTTATTATCTCTGAATCCTCGCGAGAATTGAAGCCTCAACTGGACAACTCATTCACGTCTCAACAGATTCTCACACATTTTTTTTTCAGTTTTCTGCTTGAGTTCATGAGTTATGTTGGTGGAATGGTGAAATTAATTATTTTCAAAATGCTTATGAGCTACGTAGTTTGTTTTTGGGAGGGATTTATTATAATTTTGAAAAAAAAAAAACTTTTTTAATGACAACCAGGAACTCAGCTTGCTAATTGTGATGTTGTATTATAGCACTGATAACGGATTTTACTACGCCATAAAGTTTTGGGTGGCTAACACTCCTTACCCAGAGTTACCCTGGGTGGGTAACACTCCTTACCCAGAGTTACCCTGGGTGGCTAACACTCCTTACCCAGAGTTACCCTGGGTGGCTAACACTCCTTACCCAGAGTTACCCTGGGTGGGTAACACTCCTTACCCAGAGTTACCCTGGGTGGCTAACACTCCTTACCCAGAGTTACCCTGGGTGGCTAACACTCCTTACCCAGAGTTACCCTGGGTGGGTAACACTCCTTACCCAGAGTTACCCTGGGTGGGTAACACTCCTTACCCAGAGTTACCCTGGGTGGGTAACACTCCTTACCCAGAGTTACCCTGGGTGGCTAACACTCCTTACCCAGAGTTACCCTGGGTGGCTAACACTCCTTACCCAGAGTTACCCTGGGTGGCTAACACTCCTTACCCAGAGTTACCCGGGGTGGCTAACACTCCTTACCCAGAGTTACCCTGGGTGGCTAACACTCCTTACCCAGAGTTACCCTGGGTGGCTAACACTCCTTACCCAGAGTTACCCTGGGTGGCAAACACTCCTTACCCAGAGTTACCCTGGGTGGCTAACACTCCTTACCCAGAGTTACCCGGGGTGGCTAACACTCCTTACCCAGAGTTACCCTGGGTGGCTAACACTCCTTACCCAGAGTTACCCGGGGTGGCTAACACTCCTTACCCAGAGTTACCCTGGGTGGCTAACACTCCTTACCCAGAGTTACCCTGGGTGGCTAACACTCCTTACCCAGAGTTACCCTGGGTGGCTAACACTCCTTACCCAGAGTTACCCGGGGTGGCTAACACTCCTTACCCAGAGTTACCTAGGGTGGCTAACACTCCTTACCCAGAGTTACCCTGGGTGGCTAACACTCCTTACCCAGAGTTACCCTGGGTGGCTAACACTCCTTACCCAGAGTTACCCTGGGTGGCTAATACTCCTTATCCAGAGTTACCCTGGGTGGCTAACACTCCTTACCCAGAGTTACCCTGGGTGGCAAACACTCCTTACCCAGAGTTACCTTGGGTGGCTAACACTCCTTACCCAGAGTTACCCTGGGTGGCTAACACTCCTTACCCAGAGTTACCCTGGGTGGCTAACACTCCTTACCCAGAGTTACCCTGGGTGGCTAACACTCCTTACCCAGAGTTACCCTGGGTGGCTAACACTCCTTACCCAGAGTTACCCTGGGTGGCTAACACTCCTTACCTAGAGTTACCCTGGGTGGCTAACACTCCTTACCCAGAGTTACCCTGGGTGGCTAACACTCCTTACCCAGAGTTACCCTGGGTGGCTAACACTCCTTACCCAGAGTTACCCTGGGCGGCTAACACTCCTTACCCAGAGTTACCCTGGGTGGCTAACACTCCTTACCCAGAGTTACCCTGGGTGGCTAACACTCCTTACCCAGAGTTACCCAGGGCGGCTAACACTCCTTACCCAGAGTTACCCTGGGTGGCTAACACTCCTTACCCAGAGTTACCCTGGGCGGCTAACACTCCTTACCCAGAGTTACCCTGGGTGGCTAACACTCCTTACCAAGAGTTACCCTGGGTGGCTAACACTCCTTACCCAGAGTTACCCTGGGTGGGTAACACTCCTTACCCAGAGTTACCCTGGGTGGCTAACACTCCTTACCCAGAGTTACCCTGGGTGGCTAACACTCCTTACCCAGAGTTACCCTGGGTGGCTAACACTCCTTACCCAGAGTTACCCAGGGCGGCTAACACTCCTTACCCAGAGTTACCCTGGGTGGCTAACACTCCTTACCCAGAGTTACCCTGGGCGGCTAACACTCCTTACCCAGAGTTACCCTGGGTGGCTAACACTCCTTACCAAGAGTTACCCTGGGTGGCTAACACTCCTTACCCAGAGTTACCCTGGGTGGGTAACACTCCTTACCCAGAGTTACCCTGGGTGGCTAACACTCCTTACCCAGAGTTACCCTGGGTGGCTAACACTCCTTACCCAGAGTTACCCTGGGTGGGTAACACTCCTTACCCAGAGTTACCCTGGGTGGCTAACACTCCTTACCCAGAGTTACCCTGGGTGGCTAACACTCCTTACCCAGAGTTACCCTGGGTGGGTAACACTCCTTACCCAGAGTTACCCTGGGTGGGTAACACTCCTTACCCAGAGTTACCCTGGGTGGGTAACACTCCTTACCCAGAGTTACCCTGGGTGGCTAACACTCCTTACCCAGAGTTACCCTGGGTGGCTAACACTCCTTTCCCAGAGTTACCCTGGGTGGCTAACACTCCTTACCCAGAGTTACCCGGGGTGGCTAACACTCCTTACCCAGAGTTACCTAGGGTGGCTAACACTCCTTACCCAGAGTTACCCTGGGTGGCTAACACTCCTTACCCAGAGTTACCCTGGGTGGCTAACACTCCTTACCCAGAGTTACCCTGGGTGGCAAACACTCCTTACCCAGAGTTACCCTGGGGGGCTAACACTCCTTACCCAGAGTTACCCGGGGTGGCTAACACTCCTTACCCAGAGTTACCCTGGGTGGCTAACACTCCTTACCCAGAGTTACCCGGGGTGGCTAACACTCCTTACCCAGAGTTACCCTGGGTGGCTAACACTCCTTACCCAGAGTTACCCTGGGTGGCTAACACTCCTTACCCAGAGTTACCCTGGGTGGCTAACACTCCTTACCCAGAGTTACCCGGGGTGGCTAACACTCCTTACCCAGAGTTACCTAGGGTGGCTAACACTCCTTACCCAGAGTTACCCTGGGTGGCTAACACTCCTTACCCAGAGTTACCCTGGGTGGCTAACAATCCTTACCCAGAGTTACCCTGGGTGGTTAACACTCCTTACCCAGAGTTACCCTGGGTGGCTAACACTCCTTACCCAGAGTTACCCTGGGTGGCTAACACTCCTTATCCAGAGTTACCCTGGGTGGCTAACACTCCTTATCCAGAGTTACCCTGGGTGGCTAACACTCCTTACCCAGAGTTACCCTGGGTGGCAAACACTCCTTACCCAGAGTTACCTTGGGTGGCTAACACTCCTTACCCAGAGATACCCTGGGTGGCTAACACTCCTTACCCAGAGTTACCCTGGGTGGCTAACACTCCTTACCCAGAGTTACCCTGGGTGGCTAACACTCCTTACCCAGAGTTACCCTGGGTGGCTAACACTCCTTACCCAGAGTTACCCTGGGTGGCTAACACTCCTTACCTAGAGTTACCCTGGGTGGCTAACACTCCTTACCCAGAGTTACCCTGGGTGGCTAACACTCCTTACCCAGAGTTACCCTGGGTGGCTAACACTCCTTACCCAGAGTTACCCTGGGCGGCTAACACTCCTTACCCAGAGTTACCCTGGGTGGCTAACACTCCTTACCCAGAGTTACCCTGGGTGGCTAACACTCCTTACCCAGAGTTACCCAGGGCGGCTAACACTCCTTACCCAGAGTTACCCTGGGTGGCTAACACTCCTTACCCAGAGTTACCCTGGGCGGCTAACACTCCTTACCCAGAGTTACCCTGGGTGGCTAACACTCCTTACCAAGAGTTACCCTGGGTGGCTAACACTCCTTACCCAGAGTTACTCAGGGTGGCTAACACTCTTTACCCAGAGTTACCCTGGGTGGCTAACACTCCTTACCCAGAGTTACCCTGGGTGGCTAACACTCCTTACCCAGAGTTACCCTGGGTGGCTAACACTCCTTACCCAGAGTTACCCTGGGTGGCTAACACTCCTTACCCAGAGTTACCCTGGGTGGCTAACACTCCTTACCCAGAGTTACCCTGGGTGGCTAACACTCCATACCCAGAGTTACCCTGGGTGGCTAACACTCCTTACCCAGAGTTACCCTGGGTGGCTAACACTCCTTACCCAGAGTTACCCTGGGTGGCTAACACTCCTTACCCAGAGTTACCTAGGGTGGCTAACACTCCTTACCCAGAGTTACCCTGGGTGGCTAACACTCCTTACCCAGAGTTACCCGGGGTGGCTAACACTCCTTACCCAGAGTTACCTAGGGTGGCTAACACTCCTTACCCAGAGTTACCCTGGGTGGCTAACACTCCTTACCCAGAGTTTCCCTGGGTGGCTAGCACTCCTTACCCAGAGTTACCCTGGGTGGCTAACACTCCTTACCCAGAGTTACCCTGGGTGGCTAACACTCCTTACCCAGAGTTACCCGGGGTGGCTAACACTCCTTACCCAGAGTTACCCTGGGTGGCTAACACTCCTTACCCAGAGTTACCCGGGGTGGCTAACACTCCTTACCCAGAGTTACCCTGGGTGGCTAACACTCCTTACCCAGAGTTACCCTGGGTGGCTAACACTCCTTACCCAGAGTTACCCTGGGTGGCTAACACTCCTTACCCAGAGTTACCCGGGGTGGCTAACACTCCTTACCCAGAGTTACCTAGGGTGGCTAACACTCCTTACCCAGAGTTACCCTGGGTGGCTAACACTCCTTACCCAGAGTTACCCTGGGTGGCTAACACTCCTTACCCAGAGTTACCCTGGGTGGTTAACACTCCTTACCCAGAGTTACCCTGGGTGGCTAACACTCCTTACCCAGAGTTACCCTGGGTGGCTAACACTCCTTATCCAGAGTTACCCTGGGTGGCTAACACTCCTTATCCAGAGTTACCCTAGGTGGCTAACACTCCTTACCCAGAGTTACCCTGGGTGGCTAACACTCCTTACCCAGAGTTACCTTGGGTGGCTAACACTCCTTACCCAGAGTTACCCTGGGTGGCTAACACTCCTTACCCAGAGTTACCCTGGGTGGCTAACACTCCTTACCCAGAGTTACCCTGGGTGTCTAACACTCCTTACCCAGAGTTACCCTGGGTGGCTAACACTCCTTACCCAGAGTTACCCTGGGTGGCTAACACTCCTTACCTAGAGTTACCCTGGGTGGCTAACACTCCTTACCCAGAGTTACCCTGGGTGGCTAACACTCCTTACCCAGAGTTACCCTGGGTGGCTAACACTCCTTACCCAGAGTTACCCTGGGTGGCTAACACTCCTTACCCAGAGTTACCCAGGGCGGCTAACACTCCTTACCCAGAGTTACCCTGGGTGGCTACCACTCCTTACCCAGAGTTACCCTGGGCGGCTAACACTCCTTACCCAGAGTTACCCTGGGTGGCTAACACTCCTTACCAAGAGTTACCCTGGGTGGCTAACACTCCTTACCCAGAGTTACTCAGGGTGGCTAACACTCCTTACCCAGAGTTACCCTGGGTGGCTAACACTCCTTACCCAGAGTTACCCTGGGTGGCTAACACTCCTTACCCAGAGTTACCCTGGGTGGCTAACACTCCTTACCCAGAGTTACCCTGGGTGGCTAACACTCCTTACCCAGAGTTACCCTGGGTGGCTAACACTCCTTACCCAGAGTTACCCTGGGTGGCTAACACTCCTTACCCAGAGTTACCCTGGGTGGCTACCACTCCTTACCCAGAGTTACCCTGGGCGGCTAACACTCCTTACCCAGAGTTACCCTGGGTGGCTAACACTCCTTACCAAGAGTTACCCTGGGTGGCTAACACTCCTTACCCAGAGTTACTCAGGGTGGCTAACACTCCTTACCCAGAGTTACCCTGGGTGGCTAACACTCCTTACCCAGAGTTACCCTGGGTGGCTAACACTCCTTACCCAGAGTTACCCTGGGTGGCTAACACTCCTTACCCAGAGTTACCCTGGGTGGCTAACACTCCTTACCCAGAGTTACCCTGGGTGGCTAACACTCCTTACCCAGAGTTACCCTGGGTGGCTAACACTCCTTACCCAGAGTTACCCTGGGTGGCTAACACTCCTTACCCAGAGTTACCCTGGGTGGCTAACACTCCTTACCCAGAGTTACCCTGGGTGGCTAACACTCCTTACCCAGAGTTACCCTGGGTGGCTAACACTCCTTACCCAGAGTTACCCTGGGTGGCTAACACTCCTTACCCAGAGTTACCCTGGGTGGCTAACACTCCTTACCCAGAGTTACCCTGGGTGGCTAACACTCCTTACCCAGAGTTACCCTGGGTGGCTAACACTCCTTACCCAGAGTTACCCTGGGTGGCTAACACTCCTTACCCAGAGTTACCCTGGGTGGCTAACACTCCTTACCCAGAGTTACCCTGGGTGGCTAACACTCCTTACCCAGAGTTACCCTGGGTGGCTAACACTCCTTACCCAGAGTTACCCTGGGTGGCTAACACTCCTTACCCAGAGTTACCCTGGGTGGCTAACACTCCTTACCCAGAGTTACCCTGGGTGGCTAACACTCCTTACCCAGAGTTACCCTGGGTGGCTAACACTCCTTACCCAGAGTTACCCTGGGTGGCTAACACTCCTTACCCAGAGTTACCCTGGGTGGCTAACACTCCTTACCCAGAGTTACCCTGGGTGGCTAACACTCCTTACCCAGAGTTACCCTGGGTGGCTAACACTCCTTACCCAGAGTTACCCTGGGTGGCTAACACTCCTTACCCAGAGTTACCCTGGGTGGCTAACACTCCTTACCCAGAGTTACCCTGGGTGGCTAACACTCCTTACCCAGAGTTACCCTGGGTGGCTAACACTCCTTACCCAGAGTTACCCTGGGTGGCTAACACTCCTTACCCAGAGTTACCCTGGGTGGCTAACACTCCTTACCCAGAGTTACCCTGGGTGGCTAACACTCCTTACCCAGAGTTACCCTGGGTGGCTAACACTCCTTACCCAGAGTTACTCAGGGTGGCTAACACTCTTTACCCAGAGTTACCCTGGGTGGCTAACACTCCTTACCCAGAGTTACCCTGGGTGGCTAACACTCCTTACCCAGAGTTACCCTGGGTGGCTAACACTCCTTACCCAGAGTTACCCTGGGTGGCTAACACTCCTTACCCAGAGTTACCCTGGGTGGCTAACACTCCTTACCCAGAGTTACCCTGGGTGGCTAACACTCCATACCCAGAGTTACCCTGGGTGGCTAACACTCCTTACCCAGAGTTACCCTGGGTGGCTAACACTCCTTACCCAGAGTTACCCTGGGTGGCTAACACTCCTTACCCAGAGTTACCTAGGGTGGCTAACACTCCTTACCCAGAGTTACCCTGGGTGGCTAACACTCCTTACCCAGAGTTACCCGGGGTGGCTAACACTCCTTACCCAGAGTTACCTAGGGTGGCTAACACTCCTTACCCAGAGTTACCCTGGGTGGCTAACACTCCTTACCCAGAGTTTCCCTGGGTGGCTAACACTCCTTACCCAGAGTTACCCTGGGTGGCTAACACTCCTTACCCAGAGTTACCCTGGGTGGCTAACACTCCTTACCCAGAGTTACCCGGGGTGGCTAACACTCCTTACCCAGAGTTACCCTGGGTGGCTAACACTCCTTACCCAGAGTTACCCGGGGTGGCTAACACTCCTTACCCAGAGTTACCCTGGGTGGCTAACACTCCTTACCCAGAGTTACCCTGGGTGGCTAACACTCCTTACCCAGAGTTACCCTGGGTGGCTAACACTCCTTACCCAGAGTTACCCGGGGTGGCTAACACTCCTTACCCAGAGTTACCTAGGGTGGCTAACACTCCTTACCCAGAGTTACCCTGGGTGGCTAACACTCCTTACCCAGAGTTACCCTGGGTGGCTAACACTCCTTACCCAGAGTTACCCTGGGTGGTTAACACTCCTTACCCAGAGTTACCCTGGGTGGCTAACACTCCTTACCCAGAGTTACCCTGGGTGGCTAACACTCCTTATCCAGAGTTACCCTGGGTGGCTAACACTCCTTATCCAGAGTTACCCTGGGTGGCTAACACTCCTTACCCAGAGTTACCCTGGGTGGCTAACACTCCTTACCCAGAGTTACCTTGGGTGGCTAACACTCCTTACCCAGAGTTACCCTGGGTGGCTAACACTCCTTACCCAGAGTTACCCTGGGTGGCTAACACTCCTTACCCAGAGTTACCCTGGGTGTCTAACACTCCTTACCCAGAGTTACCCTGGGTGGCTAACACTCCTTACCCAGAGTTACCCTGGGTGGCTAACACTCCTTACCTAGAGTTACCCTGGGTGGCTAACACTCCTTACCCAGAGTTACCCTGGGTGGCTAACACTCCTTACCCAGAGTTACCCTGGGTGGCTAACACTCCTTACCCAGAGTTACCCTGGGTGGCTAACACTCCTTACCCAGAGTTACCCAGGGCGGCTAACACTCCTTACCCAGAGTTACCCTGGGTGGCTACCACTCCTTACCCAGAGTTAACCTGGGCGGCTAACACTCCTTACCCAGAGTTACCCTGGGTGGCTAACACTCCTTACCAAGAGTTACCCTGGGTGGCTAACACTCCTTACCCAGAGTTACTCAGGGTGGCTAACACTCCTTACCCAGAGTTACCCTGGGTGGCTAACACTCCTTACCCAGAGTTACCCTGGGTGGCTAACACTCCTTACCCAGAGTTACCCTGGGTGGCTAACACTCCTTACCCAGAGTTACCCTGGGTGGCTAACACTCCTTACCCAGAGTTACCCTGGGTGGCTAACACTCCTTACCCAGAGTTACCCTGGGTGGCTAACACTCCTTACCCAGAGTTACCCTGGGTGGCTACCACTCCTTACCCAGAGTTACCCTGGGCGGCTAACACTCCTTACCCAGAGTTACCCTGGGTGGCTAACACTCCTTACCAAGAGTTACCCTGGGTGGCTAACACTCCTTACCCAGAGTTACTCAGGGTGGCTAACACTCCTTACCCAGAGTTACCCTGGGTGGCTAACACTCCTTACCCAGAGTTACCCTGGGTGGCTAACACTCCTTACCCAGAGTTACCCTGGGTGGCTAACACTCCTTACCCAGAGTTACCCTGGGTGGCTAACACTCCTTACCCAGAGTTACCCTGGGTGGCTAACACTCCTTACCCAGAGTTACCCTGGGTGGCTAACACTCCTTACCCAGAGTTACCCTGGGTGGCTAACACTCCTTACCCAGAGTTACCCTGGGTGGCTAACACTCCTTACCCAGAGTTACCCTGGGTGGCTAACACTCCTTACCCAGAGTTACCCTGGGTGGCTAACACTCCTTACCCAGAGTTACCCTGGGTGGCTAACACTCCTTACCCAGAGTTACCCTGGGTGGCTAACACTCCTTACCCAGAGTTACCCTGGGTGGCTAACACTCCTTACCCAGAGTTACCCTGGGTGGCTAACACTCCTTACCCAGAGTTACCCTGGGTGGCTAACACTCCTTACCCAGAGTTACCCTGGGTGGCTAACACTCCTTACCCAGAGTTACCCTGGGTGGCTAACACTCCTTACCCAGAGTTACCCTGGGTGGCTAACACTCCTTACCCAGAGTTACCCTGGGTGGCTAACACTCCTTACCCAGAGTTACCCTGGGTGGCTAACACTCCTTACCCAGAGTTACCCTGGGTGGCTAACACTCCTTACCCAGAGTTACCCTGGGTGGCTAACACTCCTTACCCAGAGTTACCCTGGGTGGCTAACACTCCTTACCCAGAGTTACCCTGGGTGGCTAACACTCCTTACCCAGAGTTACCCTGGGTGGCTAACACTCCTTACCCAGAGTTACCCTGGGTGGCTAACACTCCTTACCCAGAGTTACCCTGGGTGGCTAACACTCCTTACCCAGAGTTACCCTGGGTGGCTAACACTCCTTACCCAGAGTTACCTTGGGTGGCTAACACTCCTTACCCAGAGTTACCCTGGGTGGCTAACACTCCTTACCCAGAGTTACCCTGGGTGGCTAACACTCCTTACCCAGAGTTACCCTGGGTGGCTAACACTCCTTACCCAGAGTTACCCTGGGTGGCTAACACTCCTTACCCAGAGTTACCCTGGGTGGCTAACACTCCTTACCCAGAGTTACCCTGGGTGGCTAACACTCCTTACCCAGAGTTACCCTGGGTGGCTAACACACCTTAACCAGGGTTATCCTGGGTGGCTAACACTCCCTACCCAGAGTTACCCTGGGTGGCTAACACTCCCTATCCAGAGTTACCCTGGGCGGCTAACACTCCTTACCCAGAGTTACCCTGGGTGGCTAACACTCCCTACCCAGAGATACCCTGGGTGGCTAACACTCCCTACCCAGAGTTACCCTGGGTGGCTAACACTCTCTACCCTGGGTTATCCTAGTTGGCTAAAACTCCATACCCTGGGCAATCATGGGTGGCTAACATTCCCTACCCCGAGTTATCCTGGTTGGCTAACATTTCCTACCCTGGGTTATCTTTGGCGGCTAACACTCCCAACCTGGGATTTCATGAGTGGCTAGCGCTCCCACCCTTGCGTTATCCTAGGTGGCTACAACTCCCAACCCTGGGTTATCGTGGGTATTTAACACTCCCATCCCAGGGTTATCCTGGGAGGCTAACACTATCTACCCTGGGCTATCCTGGGTAAATAACACTCTCTACCCTGGGTTACCATGGGTGGCTAACACTCCCTATCCTGGGTTATCCTGGGCGGCTAACACTACCTGCCCTGGGTTATCCTGGGTGGCTAACACTCCCTGCCCTGGGTTATCCTGGGTGGCTAACACTCCCTGCCCTGGGTTATCCTGGGTGGCTAACACTCCCTGCCCTGGGTTATCCTGGGCGGCTAACACTCCCTGCCCTGGGTTATCCTGGGTGGCTAACACTCCCTGCCCTGGGTTATCCTGGATGGCTAACACTCCCTGCCCTGGGTTATCCTGGGTGGCTAACACTCCCTGCCCTGGGTTATCCTGGGTGGCTAACACTCCCTGTCCTGGGTTATCCTGGGTGGCTAACACTCCCTGCCCTGGGTTATCCTGGGTGGCTAGCACTCCATGCCCTGGGTTATCCTGGGTGGCTAACACTCCCTGCCCTGGATTATCCTGGGTGGCTAACACTCCCTGCCCTGGGTTATCCTGGGTGGCTAACACTCCCTGCCCTAGTTTATCGTAGGTGGCTAACACTCCCTGCCCTGGCTTATCCTGGGTGGCTAACACTCCCTGCCCTGGGTTATCCTGGGTGGCTAACACTCCCTGCTCTTGGATATCCTGGGTGGCTAACACTCCCTGCCCTGGGTTATCCTGGATGGCTAACACTCCCTGCCCTGGGTTATCCTGGGTGGCTAACACTCCCTGCCCTTGGTTATCCTGGGTGGCTAACACTCCCTGCCCTGGGTTGTCCTGGGTGGCTAACACTCCCTGCCCTGGGTTATCTTGGGTGGCTAACACTCCCTGCCCTGGGTTATCCTGGGTGGCTAACACTCCCTGCCCTGGGTTATCCTAGGTGGCTAACACTCCATGCCCTGGGTTATCCTGGGTGGCTAACACTCCCTGCCCTGGGTTATCCTGGGTGGCTAACACTCCCTGCCCAGGGTTATCCTGGGTGGCTAACACTCCCTGCCCTGGGTTATCCTCTGTGGCTAACACTCCCTGCCCTGGGTTATCCTGGGTGGCTAACACTCCCTACCCTGGGTTATCCTGGGTGGCTAACACTCCCTACCCTGGATAGTCCTGGGTGGCTAAACCTCCCTACCCTGGATAGTCCTGGGTGGCTAAACCTCACTGCCCTGGGTTATTCTGGGTGGCTAACACTCCCTGCCCAGGGTTATCCTGGGTGGCTAACACTCCCTGCCCTGGGTTATCCTGGGTGGCTAACACTCCCTGCCCTGGGTTATCCTGGGTGGCTAACACTCCCTGCCCTGGGTTATCCTGGGTGGCTAACACTCCCTGCCCTGGGTTATCCTGGGTGGCTAACACTCCCTGCTCTGGGTTATCCTGGGTGGCTAACACTCCCTGCCCTGGGTTATCCTGGGTGGCTAACACTCCCTGCCCTGGGTTATCCTGGGTGGCTAACACTCCCTGCCCTGGGTTATCCTGGGTGGCTAACACTCCCTGCCCTGGGTTATCCTGGGTGGCTAACACTCCCTGCCCTGGGTTATCCTGGGTGGCTAACACTCCCTGCCCTGGGTTATCCTGGGTGGCTAACACTCCCTGCCCTGGGTTATCCTGGGTGGCTAACACTCCCTGCCCTGGGTTATTCTGGGTGGCTAACACTCCTTGCCCAGAGTTACCCTGGGCGGCTAACACTCCTTACCCAGAGTTATCCTGGGTGGTTAACACTCCTTACCCAGAGTTACCCTGGGTGGCTAACACTCCTTACCCAGAGTTACCCTGGGTGGCTAACACTCCTTACCCAGAGTTACCCTGGGTGGCTACCACTCCTTACCCAGAGTTACCCAGGGTGGCTAACACTCCTTACCCAGAGTTACCCTGGGTGGCTAACACTCCTTACCCAGAGTTACCCTGGGTGGCTAACACTCCTTACCCAGAGTTACCCTGGGTGGCTAACACTCCTTACCTAGAGTAACCCTGGGCGGCTAACACTCCTTACCCAGAGTTACCCTGGGTGGCTAACACTCTTTACCCAGAGTTACCCTGGGTGGCTAACACTCCTTACCCTGAGTTACCCTGGGCGGCTAACACTCCTTACCCAGAGTTACCCTGTGTGGCTAACACTCCTTACCCAGAGTTACCCTGGGTGGCTAACACTCCTTACCCAGAGTTACCCTGAGTGGCTAACACTTCTTACCCAGAGTTACCCTGGGTGGCTAACACTCCTTACCCAGAGTTACCCTGGGTGGCTAACACTCCTTACCCAGAGTTACCCTGGGTGGCTAACACTCCTTACCCAGAGTTACCCTGGGTGGCTAACGCTCCTTAACCAGAGTTACCCTAGGTGGCTAACACTCCTTACCCAGAGTTACCCTGGGTGGCTAACATTCCTTACCCAGAGTTACCCTGGGTGGCTAACACTCCTTACCCAGAGTTACCCTGGGTGGCTAACACACCTTAACCAGGATTATCCTGGGTGGCTAACACTCCCTACCCAGAGTTACCCTGGGTCTCTATCACTCCCTATCCAGAGTTACCCTGGGCGGCTAACACTCCTTACCCAGAGTTACCCTGGGTGGCTAACACTCCCTACCCAGAGATACCCTGGGTGGCTAACACTCCCTACCCAGAGTTACCCTGGGTGGCTAACACTCTCTACCCAGAGTTACCCTGGGCGGCTAACACTCCTTACCCAGAGTTATCCTGGGTGGTTAACACTCTTTACCCAGAGTTGCCCTGGGTGGCTAACACTCCTTACCCAGAGTTACCCTGGGTGGCTAACACTCCCTACCCAGAGATACCCTGGGTGGCTAACACTCCCTACCCAGAGTTACCCTGGGTGGCTAACACTCTCTACCCAGAGTTACCCTGGGCGGCTAACACTCCTTACCCAGAGTTATCCTGGGTGGTTAACACTCCCTACCCAGAGATACCCTGGGTGGCTAACACTCCCTACCCAGAGTTACCCTGGACGGCTAACACTCCTTACCCAGAGTTATCCTTGGTGGTTAACACTCCTTACCCAGAGTTACCCTGGGTGGCTAACACTCCTTACCCAGACTTACCCTGGGTGGCTAACACTCCTTACCCAGACTTACCCTGGGTGGCTACCACTCCTTACCCAGAGTTACCCAGGGTGGCTAACACTCCTTACCCAGAGTTACCCTGGGTGGCTAACACTCCTTACCTAGAGTTACCCTGGGTGGCTAACACTCCTTACCCAGAGTTACCCTGGGTGGCTAACACTCCTTACCCAGAGTTACCCTGGGTGGCTAACACTCCTTACCTAGAGTAACCCTGGGCGGCTAACACTCCTTACCCAGAGTTACCCTGGGTGGTTAACACTCTTTACCCAGAGTTACCCTGGGTGGCTAACACTCCTTACCCTGAGTTACCCTGGGCGGCTAACACTCCTTACCCAGAGTTACCCTGGGTGGCTAACACTCCTTACCCAGAGTTACCCTGGGTGGCTAACACTCCTTACCCAGAGTTACCCTGGGTGACTAACACTCCTTACCCAGAGTTACCCTGAGTGGCTAACACTCCTTACCCAGAGTTACCCTGTGTGGCTAACACTCCTTACCCAGAGTTACCCTGGGTGGCTAACACTCCTTACCCAGAGTTACCCTGGGTGGCTAACACTCCTTACCCAGAGTTACCCTGGGTGGCTAACGCTCCTTAACCAGAGTTACCCTAGGTGGCTAACACTCCTTACCCAGAGTTACCCTGGGTGGCTAACATTCCTTACCCAGAGTTACCCTGGGTGGCTAACACTCCTTACCCAGAGTTACCCTGGGTGGCTAACACACCTTAACCAGGGTTATCCTGGGTGGCTAACACTCCCTACCCAGAGTTACCCTGGGTCTCTATCACTCCCTATCCAGAGTTACCCTGGGCGGCTAACACTCCCTACCCAGAGATACCCTGGGTGGCTAACACTCCCTACCCAGAGTTACCCTGGGTGGCTAACACTCTCTACCCTGGGTTATCCTAGTTGGCTAAAACTCCATACCCTGGGCAATCATGGGTGGCTAACATTCCCTACCCCGAGTTATCCTGGTTGGCTAACATTTCCTACCCTGGGTTATCTTTGGCGGCTAACACTCCCAACCTGGGATATCATGAGTGGCTAACGCTCCCACCCTTGGGTTATCCTAGGTGGCTACAACTCCCAACCCTGGGTTATCGTGGGTATTTAACACTCCCATCCCAGGGTTATCCTGGGAGGCTAACACTATCTACCCTGGGCTATCCTGGGTAAATAACACTCTCTACCCTGGGTTACCATGGGTGGCTAACACTCCCTACCCTGGGTTATCCTGGGTGGCTAACACTCCCTGCCCTGGGTTATCCTGGGAGGCTAACACTCCCTGCCCTGGGTTATCCTGGGTGGCTAACACTCCCTGCGCTGGGTTATCCTGGGTGACTAACACTCCCTGCCCTGGGTTATCCTGGGTGGCTAACACTCCCTGCCCTGGGTTATCCTGGGTGGCTAACACTCCCTGCCCTGGGTTATCCTGGGTGGCTAACACTCCATGCCCTGGGTTATCCTGGGTGGCTAACACTCCCTGCCCTGGATTATCCTGGGTGGCTAACACTCCCTGTCCTTGGTTATCCTGGGTGGCTAACACTCCCTGCCCTGGATTATCCTAGGTGGCTAACACTCCCTGCCCTGGCTTATCCTGGGTGGCTAACATCCCTGCCCTGGGTTATCCTGGGTGGCTAACACTCCCTGCTCTGGGTTATCCTGGGTGGCTAGCACTCCCTGCCCTGGGTTATCCTGGGTGGCTAAGACTCCCTGCCCTGGGTTATCCTGGGTGGCTAACACTCCCTGCCCTGGGTTATCCTGGGTGGCTAACACTCCCTGCCCTGGGTTATCCTGGGTGGCTAACACTCCCTGCCCTGGGTTATCTTGGGTGGCTAACACTCCCTGCCCTGGATTATCCTGGGTGGCTAACACTCCCTGCCCTGGATTATCCTGGGTGGCTAACACTCCCTGCCCTGGGTTATCCTGGGTGGCTAACTCTCCCTGCCCTGGGTTATCCTGGGTGGCTAACACTCCCTACCCTGAGTTATCCTTGTTGGGTAACACTCCCTGCCCTGGGTTATCCATGTTGGGTAACACTCCCTGCCCTGGGTTATCCTCGTTGGGTAACACTCCCTGCTCTGGGTTATCCTTGTTGGGGAACACTCCCTGCCCTGGGTTATCCTTGTTGGGTAACACTCCCTACCTTGGGTTATCCTGGGTGGCTAACACTCCCTGCCCTGGGTTATCCTGGGTGGCTAACACTCCCTACCCTGGATAGTCCTGGGTGGCTAAACCTCACTGCCCTGGGTTATCCTGGGTGGCTAACACTCCCTGCCCTGGGTTATCCTGGGTGGCTAACATTCCCTGCCCTGGGTTATCCTGGGTGGCTAACACTCCCTGCCCTTGGTTATCCTGGGTGGCTAACACTCCCTGCCCTGGGTTATCCTGGGTGGCTAACACTCCCTGCCCTGGGTTATCCTGGGTGGCTAACACTCCCTGCCCTGGGTTATCCTGGGCGGCTAACACTCCCTGCCCTGGGTTATCCTGGGTGGCTAACACTCCCTGCCCTGGGTTATCCTGGGTGGCTAACACTCCCTGCCCTGGGTTATCCTGGGTGGCTAACACTCCCTGCCCTGGGTTATCCTGGGTGGCTAACACTCCCTGCCCTGGGTTATCCTGGGTGGCTAACACTCCCTGCCCTGGGTTATCCTGGGTGGCTAACACTCCCTGCCCTGGGTTATCCTGGGTGGCTAACACTCCCTGCCCTGGGTTATCCTGGGTGGCTAACACTCCCTGCCCTGGGTTATCCTGGGTGGCTAACACTCCCTGCCCTGGGTTATCCTGGGTGGCTAACACTCCCTGCCCTGGGTTATCCTGGGTAGCTAACACTCCCTGCCCTGGGTTATCCTGGGTGGCTAATACTCCCTGCCCTGGGTTATCCTGGGTGGCTAACACTCCCTGCCCTGGGTTATCCTGGGTGGCTAACACTCCCTACCCTGGGTTATCCTGGGTGGCTAACACTCCCTGCCCTGGGTTATCCTGGGTGGCTAACACTCCCTGCCCTGGGTTTTCCTGGGTGGCTATCACTCCCTGCCCTGGGTTATCCTGGGTGGCTAACACTCCCTGCCCTGGGTTATCCTGGGTGGCTAACATCCCTGCCCTGGGTTATCCTGGGTGGCTAACACTCCCTACCCTGGGTTATCCTGGGTGGCTAACACTCCCTGCCCTGGGTTATCCTGGTTGGCTAACACTCTGTGCCCTGGGTTATCCTGGGTGGCTAACACTCCCTGCCCTGGGTTATCCTGGGTGGCTATCACTCCCTGCCCTGGGTTATCCTGGGTGGCTAACACTCCCTGCCCTGGGTTATCCTGGGTGGCTAATACTCCCTGCCCTGGGTTATCCTGGGTGGCTAACACTCCCTGCCCTGGGTTATCCTGGGTGGCTAACACTCCCTACCCTGGGTTATCCTGGGTGGCTAACACTCCCTGCCCTGGGTTATCCTGGGTGGCTAACACTCCCTGCCCTGGGTTATCCTGGGTGGCTAACACTCCCTACCCTGTGTTATCCTGGGTGGCTAACACTCCCTGCCCTGGGTTATCCTGGGTGGCTAACACTCCCTGCCCTGGGTTATCCTGGGTGGCTGACTCTCCTCTGGTATCTCTCTCGTTTATTTAGGATTCACAAGAAGATAATATCCATTACCGAAACTAAAATCAGTCAAAAAAAAACTAATAGAAAAACAATAATATAAACATACATAAACAATAAACAAAACTATGAAAATAAGATGTAAACAAAGAAACAATATAAAATTTAGTAATACAAAAATATAAAAAATGCATATATTTAAAGCGAGGTAAAAATAGGCTAAACACCTTCCCAAAAAATTATTTAATACACTCAGAATAAAATCCGAAATTATGGGTGAAAAATATTCATTTCGGTGGAAGGTGAAGCAGTGAAGCTGTTATATCAAAGGGAAAAAGTCATTTGCAAGGTCAATATCCACTCCAACAGTTATGGTGATGGTTTATGGTAGATACCATGTTATCTTGTACCATGATGCTTGCTTCGTAACTGCTTTGATATCTCCCCCCCCCCGTCTCTCCCCTCTCTCTCTCCCCTCTCTCTCCTCCATCTCTCTCCTCTCTCTCTCTCCTCCCTCTCTCTCCCCTCTCTCTCCCCTCTCTCTCTCCCCTCTCTCTCTCCCCTCTCTCTCTCCCCTCTCTCTCCCCTCTCTCTCTCCCCCTCTCTCTCTCCCCCTCTCTCTCTCCCCCTCTTTCTCCTCCCTCTCTCTCCTCCCTCTCTCTCCTCCCTCTCTCTCTCTACCTCTCTCTCTCCTCCATCTCTCTCTCCCCTCTCTCTCCTCCCTCTCTCTCCTCCCTCTCTCTCTCCCCCTCTCCCCCTCTCTCTCTCTCTGTCTCTCTCCCCACTCTCTCTCCCCACTCTCTCTCCCCACTCTCTCTCCCCACTCTCTCTCCCCATTCTCTCTCCCCACTCTCTCTCCCCTCTCCCCTCTCTCTCCCCACTCTCTCCCCACTCTCTCCCCACTCTCTCCCCACTCTCTCTCCTCTCTCTCTCTCTCTCCACTACGCAACACAACAATACAACAGATGAAAGGAGTTAAAATGAAGATGTAATACACTAAGTAACAAGAAAATACAACACTGAGGACAAGGATGTATTCGAATACAATCCTCATCGGATGCTGTCCACGGATTTATCTGCCTCAGAGCAGCCAACACAATACAACAATACAACAACCCTGAATTTATGTTTTACATTAATTAACAAATAACATAAAAGGGAAAATAACGAAAAAAAATATACCAATAGAAATTTGACTCCAAACTAACCATGAAGAACCATGTTGTAAATCTTAGAAACAAGGCAGCCAGGAAGCTTACAGCACTTCGCCGTATCTCGCATCTGCTTGACAGCAGGGGTTGCAAGATTCTGTACGAGGCACAAGTACGCTTACACCTTGAGTATGCTCCACTTTCTTGGTTTGCCTGCCCCCCCCCTCTCATCTGCGACTGCTTGACAGAGTAGAGAACATAGCAAGACGTCTCATCTCTCGCCTGGACCCATCCTGGATAGATCTGTCATTTCAGCAGAGCCTTCAACATAGGAGGGATGTGGGTGGCCTTACTGTTATGTACAAGGTCAATATTGTCAAAATATCACACTTGGATCCACTTCGAGGACAGCGTGAAACAAGCTTTTATGGCACAAGACGGGCAGAAAGCAGCAACTTCACTCTGGCTGTACCCTTCTCCAGAACATCACTCCATCTGAGATCATACATACCCAGGATGACTCGAGTATGGAACACATTCGTACAGCATAATGATGTCAACGAGATGAAGTCAGTTGATCAAATGAAAATGCTGGCCCACAGATGGCTCCAACTTCATTCTGTTCCCTACCTGTATGTCTCATAACAAAAATGCTTTCAAATGAGCTGATGTAGGTAACAGCTCTTAGCTTGCCAATAAAGTTAGGAATCCTTAACCTGTAAATAGCTTGTCAATTAAGCTAGGGATCCTTAACCTTGTCAAACCCTGTGTAAAAGAAAAAAATACTCAAAGAAACACAAAAGTTAAGTCAAACCAAAAATAAATTAGTGAGAAACAAAAACAGGCAGATTACAATAATAAATCAGTTAATATTTAGTTAGTGAAGCACAATCAGTGAAATTAATAAATAAATAATATAAAATCATGAATGAAATAACTTTATATCAGTGAAATACAAAGGTAAATCACCAAAAAAAATTATGAATAAAATAATGCAACAAAATTCATGCAATAATAAAATGAATTACTAATAATTCTGAAGGAATGTATAGAATAACCTCCAGCCACTCACAATAACCTCCAGCCACTCACAATAACCTCCAGCCACTCACTATAACCTCCAGCAACTCACTATAAACTCCAGCCACTCACTATAACCTCCAGCAACTCACTATAACCTCCAGTCACTCACAATAACCTGCAGTCACTATAACCTCCAGCCACTCACTATAATCTTCAGCCACTCACTATAACCTCCAGTCACTCACAATAACCTCCAACCACTCACTATAACCTCCAGTCACAATAACCTTAAGTTACTCACAACCTCCAGCCACTCACTATAACCTCCAGCCACTCAATAACCAGCCACTCACAATAACCACCAGCCACTCACAATAACCTCCAGTCACTCACAATAACCTCCAGCCACTCACAATAACCTCCAGCCACTCACACTAACCTCCAGCCACTCACAATAACCTCCAGTCACTCACAATAACCTCCAGCCACTCACAATAACCTCCTGCCACTCACAATAACCTCCAGCCACACACAATAACCTCCAGCCAATCACAATAACCTCCAGCCACACACAATAACCTCCAGCCACTCACAATAAACTCCAGCCACTCACAATAACCTCCAGCCACTCACAATAACCTCCAGCCACTCACAATAACCACCAGCCACTCACAATAACCACCAGCCACTCACAATAACCTCCAGTCACTCACAACCTCCAGCCACTCACAATAACCTCCAGCCACTCACAATAACCTCCAGCCACTCACAATAACCACCAGCCACTCACAATAACCTCCAGTCACTCACAACCTCAAGCCACTCACAATAACCTCCAGCCACTCACAATAACCTCCAGCCACTCACAATAACCACCAGCCACTCACAATAACCTCCAGTCACTCACAACCTCCAGCCACTCACATTAACCTCAAGTTACTCACAATAACCACCAGCCACTCACAATAACCTCCAGCCACTCATAATAGCCACCAGCCACTCACAATAACCTCCAGTCACTCACAACCTCCAGCCACTCACATTAACCTCAAGCCACTCACAATAACCTCCAGCCACTCACTATAATCTTCAGCCATTCACTATAACCTCCAGTCACTCACAATAACCTCCAGCCACTCACTATAACCTCCAGCCACTCACTATAACCTCCATCCACTCACTATAACCTCCATCCACTCACTATAACCTCCAGCCACTCACAATAACCACCAGCCACTCTCAACCTCCAGCCACTCACAAAAACCTCCAGTCACTCAATAATCTTCAGGCACTCACAATAACCTCCAGCCACTCACTATAACCTCCAGCCACTCATAATAACCTCCAGCCACTCACTATAACCTCCAGTCACTCAAAATAACCTTCAGCCACTCACTATAACCTCCAGTCATTCACAATAACCTCCAGCCACTCACTATAACCTCCAGTCACTCAAAATAAACTTCAGCCACTCACTATAACCTCCAGTCACTCACAATAACCTGCAGCCACTCACTATAACCTCCAGTCACTCAAAATAACCTTCAGCCACTCACTATAACCTCCAGTCATTCACAACCTCCAGCAACTCACTATAACCTCCAGTCACTCACAACCTCCAGTCACTCACAATAACCTCCAGCCACTCACTATAACCTCCACTCAATATAACCTCCATTCACTCACAATAACCTCCAGCCACTCACAATAACCTCCAGCTACTGACAATAACCTCTAGCTACTCACAATAAACTCCAGCCACTCACAATAACCTCCAGCTACTGACAATAACCTCTAGCTACTCACAATAATCTCCAGTCACTCACAATAACCTCCAGCCACTCACAATAACCATCAGCCACTCACTATATCCTCCAGTGACTCCCAATAACCTCCAGCCACTCACTATAACCTCCAGCCACTCACAATAACCTCCAGTCGCTCACAATAACCTCCAGCAACTCACAATAACCTCCAGTCACTCACAATAACCTCCAGCCACTCACAGTAACCTCCAGTCACTCACATTAACATCCAGCCACTCATCATAGCCTCCAGGCACTCACTATAACCTCCAGCCACTCACAATAACCACCATCCACTCACAATAACTTCCAGCCACTCACAATAACTTCCAGCCACTCACAATAGCCTCCAGCCACTCACAATAACCTCCAGCCACTCACAATAACCTCCAGTCACTCACAATAACCTCCAGCCACTCACAATAACCTCCAGCCACTCACAATAACCTCCAGCCACTCACAATAACCTCCAGTCACTCACAATAACCTCCAGCAACTCACAATAACCTCCAGCCACTCACAATAACCTCCTGCCACTCACAATAACCTCCAGCCACTCACAATAACCACCAGCCACTCACAATAACCTCCAGTCACTCACAACCTCCAGCCACTCACATTAACCTCAAGCCACTCACAATAACCACCAGCCACTCACAATAACCTCCAGCCACTCACAATAGCCACCAGCCACTCACAATAACCTCCAGTCACTCACAACCTCCAGCCACTCACATTAACCTCAAGCCACTCACAATAACCTCCAGCAACTCACAACCTCCAGTCACTGACTATAACCTCCAGCGACTCACAATAACCTCCAGCCACTCACTATAATCTTCAGCCATTCACTATAACCTCCAGTCACTCATAATAACCTCCAGCCACTCACTATAACCTCCAGCCACTCACTATAACCTCCATCCACTCACTATAACCTCCATCCACTCACTATAACCTCCAGCCACTCACAATAACCTCCAGCCACTCACAAAAACCTCCAGTCACTCACAATAATCTTCAGGCACTCACAATAACCTCCAGCCACTCACAACCTCCAGTCACTCACTATAACCTCCAGCCACTCACTATAACCTCCAGCCACTCACTATAACCTCCAGCCACTCACTATAACCTTCAGCCGCTCACTATAACCTCCAGTCACTCACAATAACCTCCAGCCACTCACTATAACCTCCAGTCACTCACAACGTCCAGCCACTCACTATAACCTCCAGTCACTCACAACCTCCAGTCACTCACAATAACCTCCAGCCACTCACTATAACCTCCAGCCACTCACAATAACCTCCAGTCGCTCACAATAACCTCCAGCAACTCACAATAACCTCCAGTCACTCACAACCTCCAGCCACTCACAGTAACCTCCAGTCACTCACATTAACATCCAGCCACTCATCATAGCCTCCAGCCACTCACTATAACCTCCAGCCACTCACAATAACCACCATCCACTCACAATAACTTCCAGCCACTCACAATAGCCTCCAGCCACTCACAATAACCTCCAGCCACTCACAATAACCTTCAGCTACTCACAATAACCTCCAGCTACTCAAAATAACCTCCAGCCACTCACAATAACCTCCAGCCACTCACAATAACCTCCAGCCACTCACAATAACCTCCAGCCACTCACAATAACCTCCAGCCACTCACAATAACCTCCAGTCACTCACAATAACCTCCAGTCACTCACAATAACCTCCAGCTACTCACAATAACCTCCAGCCACTCACAATAACCTCCAGCCACTCACAATAACCTCCAGCCACTCACAATAACCTCCAGCCACTCACAATAACCTCCAGCCACTCACAATAATCTCCAGCCACTCACAATAACCTCCAGTCACTCACAATAACCTCCTGCCACTCACAATAACCTCCAGCCACTCAAAATAATCTCCAGTCACTCACAATAACCTCCAGTCACTCACAATAACCTCCAGCTACTCAAAATAACCTCCAGTCACTCACAACCTCCAGCAACTCACAATAGACTCCAGTCACAATAACCTTCAGCCTCTCACAATAACCTCCAGCCACTCAAAATAACCTCCAGCCAATCACAATAACCTCCAGTCACTCCCAATAACCTCCAGCTACTCATAATAACCTCCAGTCACTCACAATAACCTCCAGTCACTCACAATAACCTCCAGCCATTCAAAATAACCTCCACCCACTCAAAATAACCTCCACTCACAATAACCTCCGGACACTCACAATAACCTCAAGCTATTCACAATAACCTCCAGCCACTCACAATAACCTCCAGCCACTCACAATAACCTCCAGTCACTCATAATAACCTCCGGACACTCACAACCTCCAGCCACTCACAATAACCTCCAGCCACACACAATAACCTCCAGTCACACAGAATAACCTCCAGCCACACACAATAACCTCCAGCCACTCACAATAACCTCCAGCCACTCACAATAACCTCCAGTCACTCACAATAACCTCCGGACACTCACAACCTCCAGTCACTCACAATAACCTCCAACCATTCAAAATAACCTCCACCCACTCAAAATAACCTCCACTCACAATAACCTCCGGACACTCACAATAACCTCAAGCTATTCGCAATAACCTCCAGCAACTCACAATAACCTCCAGCCACTCACAATAACCTCCAGTCACTCATAATAACCTCCGGACACTCACAACCTCCAGCCACTCACAATAACCTCCAGCCACACACAATAACCTCCAGTCACACACAATAACCTCCAGCCACACACAATAACCTCCAGCCACTCACAATAACCTCCAGCCATTCACAATAACCTCCAGCCACTCACAACCTCCAGTCACTCACAATAACCTCCGGACACTCACAACCTCCAGCCACTCACAATAACCTCCAGCTATACACAATAACCTCCAGCCATACACAATAACCTCCAGTCACTCACTATAACCTCCAGCCACTCACTATAACCTCCAGCCACTCACAATACCCACCAGCCACTCACAATAACCTCCAGCCACACACAATAACCTCCAGCACACACAGTAACCTCCAGCCACACACAATGACCTCCAGCCACTCACAATAACCTCCAGCCACTCACTATAACCTGCAGCCACTCACTATAGCCTCCAGCCACTCACTATAACCTCCAGCCACTCACAATAACCTGCAGCCACTCACAATAACCTCCAGCCACTCACAGTAACCTCCATCCACTCACTATAACCTCCAGCCACTCACAATAACCTCCAGCCACTCACAACATCCTCCAGCCACTCACAATAACCTTCAGCAACATACAATAACCTCCAGCCACACACAATAACCTCCAGTCACTCACTATATCCTCCAGTCACTCACAATAACCTCCAGTCACTCACAATAACCTCCAGCCACTCACTATAACCTCCAGCCACTCACAATAACCTCCAGCTACTCACAATAACCTCCAGCCACTCACAATAACCTCCAGCCACTCACAATAACCTCCAGCCCCTCACAATAACCTCCAGCCACCCACAATAACCTTCAGCCACTCACAATAACCTGCAGCCACTCACAATAACCTCCAGCCACTCACTATAACCTGCAGCCACTCACTATAGCCTCCAGCCACTCACTATAACCTCCAGCGACTCACTATAACCTCCAGCGACTCATAATAACCTCCAGCCACTCACAACAACCTCCAGCCACTCACAATAACCTTCAACATACAATAACCTCCAGCCACACACAATAACCTCCAGCCACTCACAATAATCTCCAGTCACTCACAATAACCTCCAGCCCCTCACAATAACCTCCAGCCACCCACAATAACCTTCAGCCACTCACAATAACCTGCAGCCACTCACAATAACCTCCAGCCACTCACTATAACCTGCAGCCACTCACTATAGCCTCCAGCCACTCACTATAACCTCCAGCGACTCACTATAACCTCCAGCGACTCATAATAACCTCCAGCCACTCACAACAACCTCCAGCCACTCACAATAACCTTCAACATACAATAACCTCCAGCCACACACAATAACCTCCAGCCACTCACAATAATCTCCAGCCACTCACTATAACCTCCAGCGACTCACTATAACCTCCAGCGACTCATAATAACCTCCAGCCACTCACAACAACCTCCAGCCACTCACAATAACCTTCAACATACAATAACCTCCAGCCACACACAATAACCTCCAGCCACTCACTATAGCCTCCAGCCACTCTCAATAACCTCCGGCCACTCACAATAACCTCCAGCCACTCACAATAACCTCCAGCTACTCACAATAACCTCCAGCCACTCACAATTACCTCCAGCCACTCACAATAACCTTTAGCCACTAACAATAACCTGCAGTCACTCACAATAACCCAGTCACTCACAATAAAATTCAGCCACTCACAATAACCTCCAGTCACTCACAATAACCTCCAGCAACTCACAATAGACTCCAGTCACTCACAATATCCTCCAGTCACTCATAGTAACCTTCAGCTACTCACAATAACCTCCAGCCACTCAAAATAACCTCCAGCTAATCACAATAACCTCTCGTCACAATAACCTCCAGCTACTCACAATAACCTCCAGTTACTCACAATAACCTTCAGCTACTCACAATAACCTCCAGCCACTCAAAGTAACCTCCAGCCACTCAAAATAAGCTTCAATCATTCTCAATAACCTCCGGACACTCACAATAACCTCCAGCCACTCACAAACCTCCAGCCGCTCACAATAACCTCCAGCCACTCACAATAACCTTCGGACACTCACAACCTCCAGCCACACACAATGACCTCCAGCCACACACAATGACCTCCAGCCACACACAATAACCTCCAGCCACACACAATAACCTCCAGACACACACAATAAGCTCCAGCCACTCACAGTAACCTCCAGCCACTCACAGCAACCTCCAGCCACTCACAATAACCTCCAGCCACTCACAATAACCTCCAGCCACTCACAATAACCTCCAGCCACTCACAATAACCTCCAGCCACTCACAATAACCTCCAGCCACACACAATAACCTCCAGCCACACACAATAACCTCCAGCCACCCACAATAACCTCCAGTCACTCACAATAACCTCCAGCCACACACAATAACCTCCAGCCACACACAATAACCTCCAGCCACTCACAATAACCTCCAGCCACTCACAATAACCTCCAGCCACTCACAATAACCTCCAGCCACTCACAATAACCTCCAGCCACACACAATAACCTCCAGCCACTCACAATAACCTCCAGCCACTCACAATAACCTCCAGCCACTCACAATAACCTCCAGCCACTCACAGTAACCTTCAGCAACATACAATAACCTCCAGCCACACACAATAACCTCCAGCCACCCACAATAACCTCCAGTCACTCAATAACCTCCAGCCACACGCAACCTCCAGCCACACACAATAACCTCCAGCCACACACAATAACCTCCAGCCACTCACAATAACCTCCAGCCACTCACAATAACCTCCAGCCACTCACAATAACCTCCAGCCACTCACAATAACCTCCAGCCACTCACAATAACCTCCAGCCACTCACAATAACCTCCAGCCACACACAATAACCTCCAGCCACTCACAATAACCTCCAGCCACACACAATAACCTCCAGCCCCACACAACCTCCAGCCACACACAATAACCTCCAGCCACACACAATAACCTCAAGCCACACACAGTAACCTCAAGCGACACACAGTAACCTCCAGTCACTCAGAAGAACCTCCAGCTACTCACAGTAACCTCCAGTCACTCATAATGTCCTTCAGCCACACACGGTAACCTCCAGCCACTCACAATAACCTCCAGCCACACAAAATAACTTCCAGTCACACACAATAACCTCCAGCCCCACACAACCTCCAGCCACACACAATAACCTTCAGCCACACACAATAACCTCAAGCCACACACAGTAACCTCAAGCCACACACAGTAACCTCCAGTCACTCAGAAGAACCTCCAGCTACTCACAGTAACCTCCAGTCACTCATAATGTCCTTCAGCCACACACGGTAACCTCCAGCCACTCACAATAACCTCCATCCACACAAAATAACTTCCAGTCACACACAATAACCTCCAGCCACACACAATAACCTCCAGCCACACACAGTAACCTCCAATCACTGAGAATAACCTCCAGCTGCTCACAATATCCTCCAGTCACTCATAATATCATTCAGTCACACACAGTAACCTCCAGCTACTCACAATAACCTCCACTCATAATATCCTTCAGCCACTCGCAATAACCTCCAGCCACACACAACCTCCACACACTCACAATAACCTTCAGCCAATCACAGTAACCTCCTGTAACACGATAACCTCCAAAGATACACAGTAATATACAGTCACACACAATAGCCTCTGGCCGACACATACAATAACCTCCCTCTACATAAGTGCTGCACACAGTAACCACCCTCTACATAAGTGCTACACAGTAACCACCCTCTACATAAGTGCTACACAGTAACCACCCTCTACATAAGTGCTACACAGTAACCACCCTCTACATAAGTGCTACACAGTAACCGCTCTCTACATAACTGCCACATATAATAACCACCCCCTACATAACTGCCATATATAATAGCCACCCTCTACATAAGTGCTAGACAGAGTAACCACCCTCTACATAACTGCCACATATAATAACCACCCTCTACATAAGTGCTACACACAGTAACCACCCTCTACATAAGTGTTACACACAGTAACCACCCTCTACATAAGTGCTACACACAGTAACCACCCTCTACATAAGTGCTACACACAGTAACCACCCTCTACATAAGTGTTACACACAGTAACCACCCTCTACATAAGTGCTACACACAGTAACCACCCTCTACATAACTGCCACATATAATAACCACCCTCTACATAAGTGCTACACACAGTAACCATCCTCTACATAAGTGTTACACACAGTAACCATCCTCTACATAAGTGCTACACACAGTAACCATCCTCTACATAAGTGCTACCCACAGTAACCACCCTCTACATAAGTGTTACACACAGTAACCACCCTCTACATAAGTGCTACACACAGTAACCACCCTCTACATAAGTGCTACACACAGTAACCACCCTCTACATAAGTGCTACACACAGTAACCACCCTCTACATAAGTGCTACACACAGTAACCACCCTCTACATAAGTGTTACACACAGTAACCACCCTCTACATAAGTGCTACACACAGTAACCACCCTCTACATAAGTGCTACACACAGTAACCACCCTCTACATAAGTGCTACACACAGTAACCACCCTCTACATAAGTGCTACACACAGTAACCACCCTCTACATAAGTGCTACACACAGTAACCACCCTCTACATAAGTGCTACACACAGTAACCACCCTCTACATAAGTGCTACACACAGTAACCATCCTCTACATAAGTGCTACACACAGTAACCATCCTCTACATAAGTGCTACACACAGTAACCATCCTCTACATAAGTGCTACACACAGTAACCATCCTCTACATAAGTGCTACACACAGTAACCACCCTCTACATAAGTGCTACACACAGTAACCACCCTCTACATAAGTGCTACCCACAGTAACCACCCTCTACATAACTGCCACATATAATAACCACCCTCTACATAAGTGCTACACACAGTAACCACCCTCTACATAAGTGCTACACACAGTAACCACCCTCTACATAAGTGCTACCCACAGTAACCACCCTCTACATAAGTGCTACCCACAGTAACCACCCTCTACATAAGTGCTACACAGTAACCGCTCTCTACATAAGTGCTACACACAGTAACCACCCTCTACATAAGTGCTACCCACAGTAACCACCCTCTACATAAGTGCTACCCACAGTAACCACCCTCTACATAAGTGCTACCCACAGTAACCACCCTCTACATAAGTGCTACCCACAGTAACCACCCTCTACATAAGTGCTACCCACAGTAACCACCCTCTACATAAGTGCTACCCACAGTAACCACCCTCTACATAAGTGCTACCCACAGTAACCACCCTCTACATAAGTGCTACCCACAGTAACCACCCTCTACATAAGTGCTACCCACAGTAACCACCCTCTACATAAGTGCTACCCACAGTAACCACCCTCTACATAAGTGCTACACAGTAACCACCCTCTACATAAGTGCTACACACAGTAACCACCCTCTACATAAGTGCTACACACAGTAACCACCCTCTACATAAGTGCTACACACAGTAACCACCCTCTACATAAGTGCTACACACAGTAACCACCCTCTACATAAGTGTTACACACAGTAACCACCCTCTACATAAGTGCTACACACAGTAACCATCCTCTACATAAGTGCTACACACAGTAACCATCCTCTACATAAGTGCTACACACAGTAACCACCCTCTACATAAGTGCTACACACAGTAACCACCCTCTACATAACTGCCACATATAATAACCACCCTCTACATAAGTGCTACACACAGTAACCACCCTCTACATAAGTGCTACACACAGTAACCACCCTCTACATAAGTGCTACACACAGTAACCACCCTCTACATAAGTGCTACCCACAGTAACCACCCTCTACATAACTGCCACATATAATAACCACCCTCTACATAAGTGCTACACACAGTAACCACCCTCTACATAAGTGCTACACACAGTAACCACCCTCTACATAAGTGCTACCTACAGTAACCACCCTCTACATAAGTGCTACCCACAGTAACCACCCTCTACATAAGTGCTACCCACAGTAACCACCCTCTACATAAGTGCTACACAGTAACCACCCTCTACATAAGTGCTACACAGTAACCGCTCTCTACATAACTGCCACATATAATAACCACCCCCTACATAACTGCCATATATAATAGCCACCCTCTACATAAGTGCTAGACAGAGTAACCACCATCTACATAACTGCCACATATAATAACCACCCTCTACATAAGTGCTACACACAGTAACCACCCTCTACATAAGTGCTACACACAGTAACCACCCTCTACATAAGTGCTACACACAGTAACCACCCTCTACATAAGTGCTACACACAGTAACCACCCTCTACGTAAGTGTTACACACAGTAACCACCCTCTACGTAAGTGTTACACACAGTAACCACCCTCTACATAAGTGCTACACACAGTAACCACCCTCTACGTAAGTGTTACACACAGTAACCACCCTCTACATAAGTGCTACACACAGTAACCACCCTCTACGTAAGTGTTACACACAGTAACCACCCTCTACATAAGTGCTACACACAGTAACCACCCTCTACGTAAGTGTTACACACAGTAACCACCCTCTACATAAATGCTACACAGAGTAACCATCCTATACAGTACATACAATAACCAACACTACTGATTCAGCAAAGGGGTTTCTTGTAAGGAAAAGTCGGAAACAGTTTTGTACATGCTTCCGTCAGCAGCACCAGCTGTAACCTAACTGAACTCCTCCCCGCAGCCCAGGAGCTTTAGCTGTAATTCTCTTCTCACCTCCCTTACAGCCATGTGTAGCTTCGATGATGCGAGCAACACGTAGCTGACAGATGGTCGGCTCTGGCATCAAGCTGTGCAGTATTTAAGGGTTCATTCAGCTTAGAAATTTTAGAAAAGCTATGGAACGAGAGTTTTATAGACATATCTATTTTCTATTTGCAGTTGTCACTAGTTTTCAAACTCTGTACAATCCAACAAGAAAAAAAATATTTTATTTTGATTTTTTAAGATGCCCAATGTGATAAAATTTGCAAAAACAAAAGGCAAACCCACACAGTTCAAAATTAATTCAAAAATACTTCTTAAGATATACGAACATTCAGGGTTTGAAGCTGATCGGGAGAGGCATTCAATAGTAATTAGATGGAGAAAAGATTTGCTTAATAAAACTAGCAAATTAAAATTTACATAGGCCAAGATAAAAAAAAACTGTGTTTCAATAAATCCCACCTATGGCAAAAGTTTGAAGCCGATAAGAATAGTCATTCTTCAGTAATTGATGTGATTCCAACTATTTCTATTCTGACAGAAGAAAGATTTTTTACTTATTCAATATATTAATATCACTGTTTATTCAATAAAACTGGTAAATTGGGACTGATGTCTCACAGTTGCGGCGTCAGTCTTGTGTTCAGGAAATCACACCAGTAATAAAAGTTTGAAGCCGATCTGTTAGAACATTCTATTCCAGTTCTTTTTACTATTTTACTATATCAACAACTTTGCCTGCACGCAAACTTAATAGGTACTATCCTGGGTACTATCCTGGGTACTATCCTGGGTACTATCCTGGGTACTATGCTGGGTACTATCCTGGGTATTGGCCTGGGTATTATCCTGGGTACTATCCTGGGTACTATGCTGGGTACTACCCTGGGTACTATGCTGGGTACTACCCTGGGTACTATGCTGGGTACTACCCTGGGTACTACCCCGTGTATTATGCAGGGTATTATCATAGGTACCACCCTGAGTATTATCCTGGGTACTACCCCAAGTACTATCCTGGACATTACCCCAGGTACTATCCTGGGTACTACCCTGTGTACTATTCTGGGTACTACCCTGGGTACTACCATGGGTACTACCATGGGTACTACACTGGGTACTACCATGGGTACCACCCTGGGTACTACCATGGGTACCACCCTGGGTACTCTCCTGGGTACTACTATGGGTACTACCCTGGATACTACCCTGGGTACTATCCTAGGTACTACCCTGGGTACTATCCTGGCCCTAAGATGCATCAACCATTAAATATTGAAACATTTCAAAAGAGGTAAATCGAAATTTAAATGATTTACCAGAAATAAAAAAATCTAATGGTTTTACCCATATAATCGTTATATCTGCTCCTATACATCTAAATTTCTCTGCCACCCTCCATGTATATAGTGGCAGTCTTTATGTATGTCTGAAGCTCCACCACTAAAGACTGTTATCCCAGCCATTACAGGTTGCTGGGAATGGCTTAAATAACTTATTATAGTGGCATGCAAACATGCCAGTTGTTCCCAGAATTTGGTCCTCGTTACAGTCTTATATTGAAAATATAAAGTCAGCTGGATGAATCTGGAACAATGTTCCAAACTGTGGAACAAAATTCTTCTCCAGACTGAGGGATTGACTACCTCAAAACTACTTCTTCAAGGGTAATGGATTGATTATATCGTATTTGCATCTATATTGCTTCTAAGACTCATTTGTACTCGACTGAAGAAGCCTGCTGTGTAGGCGAAACGTTTCGTAATGAAGGTACCTGACTGATGCACATGTCTTACTTATCAATTAGTCAGTATTTTATACCATTATTGTGTTAACCCTCGTTAATCCACCTCAGGTTTGAAGTTTCTCTACTTCATCATGCTTCTGCCTTCTTAGTTACGAGTCCCTCAGTGTGAGGAGGGACGCTACCTGAGTAATGAGGAGAAACCCAAGATAGTGTGTGACTTGAGAAATAAGAGGAAGTCTAAGAAGGAGGGCATTACTTGAGGCAATCCAAGATGGAGGGCAACACTAGGGTGAGAGAGAGGCACTAAGATGGAGGCACTGAGATGGAGGGCATCATTTGAAGAATGAGAGGCAGTAACATGGAGGGCATTACTAGAGTGAGAGAGAGGCACTAAGATGGAGGGCATTACTAGAGTGAGAGGCACTAAGATGGAGGGCATCACTAAATGAATGAGAGAGGCAGTAAGATGGAGGGCATCATTAGAGGAATGAGATAGAGGCACTAAGATGGAGGGCATCACTAGATGAATGAGAGAGGCAGTAAGATGGAAGACGGGCATCAGTAGAGTGAAAGAGAGGCACTAAGATGGAGGACATCACTAGAGGAATGAGAAAGAGGCACTAAGATGGAAGGCATCACTAGAGTGAGATAGAAGCACTATGATGGAAGGCATCACTAGAGTGAGATAGAAGCACTATGATGGAAGGCATCACTAGAGTGAGATAGAAGCACTATGATGGAAGGCATCACTAGAGGAATGAGAGAGGCAGTAAGATGGAAGACGGGCATCAGTAGAGTGAAAGAGAGGCACTAAGATGGAGGACATCACTAGAGGAATGAGAAAGAGGCACTAAGATGGAAGGCATCACTAGAGTGAGATAGAAGCACTATGATGGAAAGCATCACTAGAGTGAGATAGAAGCACTATGATGGAAGGCATCACTAGAATGAGAGAGAAGCACTAAGATGGAGAGCATCACTAGAGGAATGAGAGAGAGGCACTAAGATGAAGGGCATCATTTGAGGAATGAGAGGCACTAAGATGGTGGGCATCACTAGAGGAATGAGAGAGAGGTACTAAGGTGGAAGGCATCACTAGAGGAATGAGAGAGAGGTACTAAGGTGGAAGGCATCACTAGAGGAATGAGAGAGAGGTACTAAGGTGGAAGGCATCACTAGAGGAGTAAGAGAGAGGCAGCAAGATGGAAGACGGGCATCAGTAGAGTGAGAGGAGGTAGGTGGTGTGGCAGCATCAGGTTGATCAGAGGATGTGAGCCTGACATGCTACACAACATTATTTACTAACTAGACAAGACTGGTGCATGCATACGTTGTCCTTGCTCCTCCAGCCAAGCAGGCTATTTAAGGCCACGAAAAATAAACTCAGCGTGAGTCATAATATACCAAACAAAATATTGGGGATACAAGTTTCGACTCAGAATGGAAAGGCGTTGGATTTTCCATGCACATGTTGATCAGGAAAGGAATTCATATTTTTATCAACAAAAGTCCAGATCTTTCTTTTGTTTTTCTAACTGGTTCTATAGAAACTAGTATAGGCTCGTAGTTGACTGCTTTTTGCATAACAATTCTGGAGAGTAATATCTATCGATCTGTACAATAACGGTGCTATTTTATTAGTCGAAATGATAGAACAGAAGAGTAAACTGCTAGTAACAAGAATCTTACTACATTTTTTTTGTCCTCTTACTAAATAAAACATTTGCAGGACCATGGAAAATGCAATACCAATTTACAACATTATTTTCACTCATTATCGTTTCCTGCGAGCAGGAATCTGGGTTCGAATCCTGCTGGCTGCTATGTTTCGTTGCATAAATTATATATATATATATATATATATATATATATATATATATATATATATATATATATATATATATGTATGTATATATATGTATGTATATATATGTATATATATATGTTTATATATATATATTATATATATATATGTATATATAAATGTATGTATATATATACAGTGGTCCCTCAATAATCAACCGGCCTGAAAGTCGACCATTTCGGAAATCAACT
>NC_091305.1:43144367-43276867 GCF_038502225.1 Cherax quadricarinatus
CACAACTTGTCACGGAGGAGGAAGCTGCAGGCAACATACACAACTTGTCACGGAGGAGGAAGCTGCAGGCAACATACACAACTTGTCACGGAGGAGGAAGCTACAGGCAACCTACACAACTTGTCACGGAGGAGGAAGCTGCAGGCATCCTACACAACTTGTCACGGAGGAGGAAGCTGCAGGCATCCTACACAACTTGTCACGGAGGAGGAAGCTGCAGGCATCCTACACAACTTGTCACAGAGGAGGAAGCTGCAGGCAACATACACAACTTGTCACGGAGGAGGAAGCTGCAGGCATCCTACACAACTTGTCACGGAGGAGGAAGCTGCAGGCATCCTACACAACTTGTCACAGAGGAGGAAGCTGCAGGCATCCTACACAACTTGTCACAGAGGAGGAAGCTGCAGGCATCCTACGCAACTTGTCACGGAGGAGGAAGCTGCAGGCATCCTACACAACTTGTCACGGAGGAGGAAGCTGCAGGCAACATACACAACTTGTCACGGAGGAGGAAGCTGCAGGCATCCTACACAACTTGTCACAGAGGAGGAAGCTGCAGGCATCCTACACAACTTGTCACAGAGGAGGAAGCTGCAGGCATCCTACGCAACTTGTCACGGAGGAGGAAGCTGCAGGCATCCTACACAACTTGTCACGGAGGAGGAAGCTGCAGGCATCCTACACAACTTGTCACAGAGGAGGAAGCTGCAGGCAACATACACAACTTGTCACGGAGGAGGAAGCTGCAGGCAACACACACAACTTGTCACGGAGGAGGAAGCTGCAGGCAACACACAACTTGTCACGGAGGAGGAAGCTGCAGGCAACACACACACTTTGTAACAGAGGAGGAAGCTGCAGGCAACATACACAACTTGTCACGGAGGAGGAAGCTGCAGGCAACATACACAACTTGTCACGGAGGAGGATGCTGCAGGCAACATACACAACTTGTCACGGAGGAGGAAGCTGCAGGCAACCTACACTACTTGTCAACTTGTCATGGAGGAGGAAGCTGCAGGCATCCTACACAACTTGTCACGGAGGAGGAAGCTGCAGGCAACATGCACAATTTGTCACGAAGGAAGCTGCAGGCAACATACACATCTTGATACAAAGGCAGCATCTGCAGCAACACACTCAACCAGTTGGAAAACACCACCAGCAGGGATGTGAAGACTCATGTGGTGTTATCCCGGTGTTATCGTGTTATCCAGGTGTTATCCTGGCCTCACCCTGATTTTATATTGCACAACAAATATGGCAGTATATCTCGACTGATCTGTAGATTTCTTCAGTGGAAGTAGTGGCTCTCCACTTGAGAACCAGCGGAACCATGGAAAATGAGGTAATCGGTCCTCAGCCTAGAAGAAACGTTTGTCCTGGCGTTTAATGGAGTTATCTTTATGTTATCCTGATGCTGCCGTAATGTCATCTTGCGCCATCCTGGTTTCCCATAGTTCAATTGTTAGCGGACTCAGCTCACACACTGAGGTCCGTGGTTCGATCCCCGGAATGGGCGTAATCATTAGAACGTGTTTAATTACGATATCTGCTGTCACTCCTTACCGAGGAGTAAAATAGGTACCTGGGTGTTAGTCGACTGGTGTGGGTCGCATCCTGGGAACAAAATTGACCTAATTTGCGGGAAATGTTCCACATAACAAGGGACTTTCTATATAGTAGTGTGTCACTTATGTCAGCTATGGTATGTATAAGTTGTATCATGTACTTGTAGTAATAAGGATTATCCGGATATTAGCCAGCCGTTATCCTGGCTTTATCCCACCACCACTATCACCACTACCAGCAGTATCAACACTTTCATCAGATCAACCAGCAGCACCACCACCACCACAATCATGGTCCACTACTTCCACAATGGTCCACTACTACTATTATGGTCCACTACTATTATCATAGTCCATTATCACCATGGCCCACCAGTACCACCATGGTCCACCACTACCACCATGGTCCACCACTACCACCATGGTCCACCACTGCCACCATTGTCCACCAATACAATTATGGTACACTATCACCATGGCCCACCTACCACCATGGTCCACTACTGCTATTACCACCGTTGTCCACCAGTACAGTCATGGTCCACTACCATCATGGTCCACTACTGCTACTTCCACCGTTGCCAATAGTATAATCATGGTCCACTACTATGGTCCACTGGTACAACCATGGTCCACTCCCATCATGGTCCACTACTGCTACTTCCACCGTTGTCCACCAGTACAATCATGGTCCAATACCATGGTCCACTAGTACAATCATGGTCCACTCCCACCATGGTCCACCACTACCATTATGGTCCACCACTACCACCATGGTCAACCACAAACACCATGGTCTACCATCACCATGGTCCACTATTACCACCATGGTCCACCAGTACCACCATGGTCCACCACTATCGCCATGGTTCACCACTACAACAATGGTCCATTGCTACCACTATTGTCCACTACAAACATGGTCCACCACTATCTCCATCGTCTACCACTACCACCATGGTCCACTACTACCACCATGATTCACTCCTACCACCATGGTCCACCACTACCACAATGATCTACCACTACGAATGTGGTCCACCACCACCCTGATGGTCGACCACTACCCCCACGGTTCACCACTGCTTCCACGGGCCACACTACCACCATGGTCCACCACTACCCTGATGGTCCACCACTACCCCCACGGTTCACCGCTGCTCCCACGATCCACCACTACCACTATGGTCCACCACTGCCATCATGGTCCACCACTACCAACATGGTCCACCACTACCACCATGGTCCTCCACTACCCCCACGGTCCACCACTACCACCATGGTCCACCACTACCACCATGGTCCACCACTACCACCATGGTCCACCACTACCACCATGTTCCACCACTACCACCATGTTCCACCACTACCACCATGTTCCACCACTACCACCATGGTCTACAACTACAACGAATTAAGTCACGTCATGTTACTCAACACAGTTGAATCACGAAAAAAAAATCGCTAAACCTTTAAGAGTTAAACAGCACAAGTGACATGGGACGCAGTCATGTTAGCCAGGAGGAAAGGAAGGGTAGCACCATTCCCTTGAATCATGAGCCCAGCATGAGCATCATAGACCATCCCATGCAGGGGTAAAGACTTACCTAACACATTACAAATCCACCATGGTAAAAAAAAATCAGATTTGGGCAGAGGTGTGAGCGTGACGTACCTGAGCGTGACGTACCTGGGCTTCACACACGGCCGCTTGTCGCTCAGGCAACAGCAAATACAGAAGTTTATATCCTGGCGAGATTACAGTGAGGGATACAGCGGAGGGGAGGATGTGCCTTGGGGAGCGGGAAGCAAGCACCTTGATGCCACACTGGACCAGCCACAACTAACTCGCCACCACAGTGCCAAGTCCCTACTCAGTGCCAACACTGGTGCCACATGTCACCATCCTCTCCAATACACAAAAATATTAATAAATCTTAATAAATGATTTTCAATAGATAAAGTGTTTTATAAGAATTTGCTTATCAGTGTAATTTTCACGGTTTACACTTGCTGGTGGTAGCTTAGTTTTCAGTAGAGGGAGCGACTGCTGGAGACTGTGGTTCTGGCAACAGTGTTCCGGGGAAGGAAAATAAGACCATGGAATATCTGAGGGTGTGTGTGTGTGTGTGTGTGTGTGTGTGTGTGTGTGTGTGTAGTGTGTGTGTGTAGTGTGTGTGTGTAGTGTGTGTGTGCGTAGTGTGTGTGTGTGTGTAGTGTGTGTGTGTGTAGTGTGTGTGTGTCTAGTGTGTGTGTGTGTGTGTAGTGTGTGTGTGTGTAGTGTGTGTGTGTGTGTGTGTGTGTGTGTGTGTGTGTGTAGTGTGTGTGTGTGTAGTGTGTGTGTGTGTAGTGTGTGTGTGTGTGTGTAGTGTGTGTGTGTAGTGTGTGTGTGTGTGTAGTGTGTGTGTGTGTGTGTAGTGTGTGTGTAGTGTGTGTGTGTAGTGTGTGTAGTGTGTGTAGTGTGTGTGTGTAGTGTGTGTAGTGTGTGTAGTGTGTGTGTGTAGTGTGTGTGTGTAGTGTGTGTGTGTGTGTGTGTGTGTGTGTGTGTGTGTATATATATATATGTAGCGTGTGTGTATATGTAGTGTGTGTGTATATGTAGTGTGTGTGTGTATATGTAGTATGTGTGTATGTAGTGTGTGTGTATGTAGTGTGTGTGTATGTAGTGTGTGTGTATGTAGTGTGTGTGTGCGTTTGTGTGTGTGTGTAGTGTGTGTGTGTGTGGTGTGTGTGTGTGGTGTGTGTGTGTGTGGTGTGTGTGTGGTGTGTGTATGTAGTGTGTGTGTATGTAGTGTGTGTGTATGTAGTGTGTGTGTATGTAGTGTGTGTGTATGTAGTGTGTGTGTATGTAGTGTGTGTGTATGTAGTGTGTGTGTATGTAGTGTGTGTATGTAGTGTGTGTGTATGTAGTGTGTGTGTATGTAGTGTGTGTGTATGTAGTGTGTGTGTATGTAGTGTGTGTGCATGTAGTGTGTGTGCATGTAGTGTGTGTGCATGTAGTGTGTGTGGTGTGTGTAGTATGTGTGTGTAGTGTGTGTGTGTACTCACCCAGCTATGGTTGCAGGGGTTGATTCATAGCTCCTGGTCCCGTCTCTTCACTGATCGCTACTAGGGTCTCTCTCTCTCTCCCCGCTCCATGAGCTTTATCATACCTCATCTTAACACATCCCTAACATCCCTCTGACTCATCTGAGTCCTTAACTTGACCCGTTGTTGCTGAGTCCCATCTCTGGAACATACTGTCTTTGCCCACCTTGCTCGCAGTATTTTTTATGTCGTCATCGTGTCCCCCCGATTCCTCCTGTCCCCCAGTGTCATTAGGTAGATTTCCCTTAACCTTTCTTCGTAGGACATTTCCCTTAGCACCGGGATTAGTATTGTTGCAAACTTTTGCACTTTTTCTAATTTCTTGATGTGCTTTACCAGGTGTGAGTTCCAAACTGGTGCTGCATATTCCAGTATCTGCATGACGTACACTGTGTACAGAGTCTTGAACGATTCCTTACTGAGGTATCGGAATGATATTCTTAGGTTTGCTAGGCGCCCCTGTGCTGCAGCAGTTATCTGGTTGATGTGCGCCTCAGGAGATGTGCTCGGTGTTATACTTACCCCAAGATCCTTTTCCTTGAATGAGGTTTGCAGTCTTTGGCCCCCTAGACCATACTCTATTTGTGGTCTTCCCTGCCCTTCCCGATCTTCATGACTATGCATTTGGTAGGATTAAATTCCATGAGCCAGTTGCTGGACAGGGTTTGCAGCCTGTCCAGGTCCCTTTATAGTCCTGTCTGATCCTCATCCAATTTAATTCACCTAATTAACCTCACATTATCAGCAAACAGGGACACTTCTGAGTGTATCCCTTCCGGTATGCCATTTACATATACCAGAAGCAGCACCGGTCCTAGGACTGAACCCTGTAGAACCCTTCACCTCACAGGCGCGCACTATGACACCTCATCACGTACCATGACTCGTTGTTGCCTCCCTGTCAGGTATGCTTTGATCCACTGCAGCGCCTTTCCTGTAATGTGTGCCTGATCCTCTAGCTTTTGCATTATCATGTTGTGGAACTGTGTCGAAAACCTTCTTGCAATCCAAGAAAATGCAGTCTAGCCCCCTCCCCTCCCCCTCTCTCTATCTCTTTCTCTCTCTCTCTCCTCTTATCTTACGTTATATTTTCATAAAACTCCAGTAGGTTTGTGACACAGGATTTCCCTTCCCTGAAACCGTGTTGGTTGTCATGTATAAGCTTGCTCCTATCTAGGCACTCCATCATTCTCTTGATAATCTCCACGACTTTGCTTACTGTACATGTCAGCGACACTGATTTTTAGTTTATTGCTTCATGTCTCTCACCTTTCCATAAAATTGGGACTACATTTGCCGTCTTCCTTACCTCAGGTAGTTACCCAGTTTCAATGGATGTGTTGAAAATTGTTGTTAGTGGCACACATAGCATCTCTGTTTCCTCTCTAAGGACCCACGGAGAGATGCCCGGTCTCACTGCCTTTGAGGTATCTAGTTATTACGTAGTGTGTTGGCGAATATTGTATAAAGAAAACTCTCTATATATAATGTCAGTTTCCGGGATCTTTCTGAAACCGGAAGCGTATTATTCCTGGTCAGTCAGAGCGGCCAGGAGAGGAGAGTGAGGTGTGTTTTTGTCATTTTGTGGCGTGCAGCACCTGCAGCAAGAAGTCTTAAGACGTCACAGTTTGTTATTTGTAGGGATGGAGTTTTCTTGTAAGTTTATACCATAAGCTATTTTATTGTTTTAAGTGCTCTCATGTTTACCTGTAAGGCCCTAGTGTGCAGAGGCCTGCTTAAGTTTTGGGAGAGTACTCGTATGGTGTTTTTGCCTGCTGGTGGACAGACCGGCAGAAGGAGAAGGATGCGAGGGTGTCATGGAGCCTCCCTGTTTATAAATGTTTATATAATTTTTTTTACTCACTAGTAACAGTGTGCTAGTGAGCTAATGTGAGTACTGGTGTGTGGTGGTGTTGGGATGGAGTAGAATAGATTGCATGTTGAGTACTATTAATATATTATATTTTTTGTAAAGGTGATTTTTTGAGTCCAGCCTCATAATACATTGACCATTTAAATTTATGCTTCACAATCTGTATGAAGGTACAAGCTGGCCCTAGAGTGGTTTCTTTTTCTATTTTAAATAATGTAAATGCCCCTAGACTAAGCAGGTCATTTACCCTTTAAGAGCCAGGACTTTTATTAATGTTACGCAAGCCAAACGTTGTAACACTAGTTCACCTCCTCCTCGGTTGTATTCCGTCCAGCACTTGTTGGTGTGTCCCTTGCTGCTCGCCAGTATTTCGGCTTTCCGGAGTCCTTCCTGTCCCCACTGTAAATTTTTATTATAATCAAATAAAGCGCTATCCCCACTGTAAATTCTTCTCTAAATCTCACGTTGAGCTCCCCACATACTTCTTGGTCGTTTCTTGTTAACTCCCCTTCTTCCTTCCTCAGTCTGATTACTTGGTCCTTGACTGTTTTTCCTCTTGATATGGCTATACAACAGCTTTGGATCGGACTTCGTTTTAGATGCTGTTTCGCTTTCGTACTGTCCTTATCTGTGCATATTCGTTTCTGGCTCTTCGACTAATTTCTTTATTTTCCTGCGTACTTTGTCTTCTGTACTTTTTCCATTCTATAATGCACTTAGGTTTTTTTTCTCTCTCTAAGCCTTTGGGTGAATTAATGGCTCGTTCTGGTCTTCCCATTATTTCTGTTGACCTTGGGAACGAACCTCTCCTCTGCCTTCTTGCATTTTGTTGTCACGTAGTCCATGACTTCGTTTACTGATTTTCCTACCAATTCTCTTTCCCACTGAACCTCTTGCATGAAGTTCCTCATGCCTGTGTAGTGCCCATTTCCCCTTCTAGTTTGGCTTCTCCCTTCCTACTTCTGCTTCCCTCTCCACTTGTAACTATGTATTCGAAGCTCAAAACTACATGATCACTAGCTTCATATGTGATGTCCTCGGTGTCTGAACTTCTCAATGTGAATACGAGGTCCAATCTCGCTGGTTCATCCTCTCCTCTCGCTCTAGTAGTGTCCCTAACATGTAGACCCATGTTTCGGGTCCACCGTGTGGCTCCAAGTTTTCCCAATCTCCTTGTGATTGAAATTACCCATAACTAGTAACTTTGTCCTACCCGTGTGAGCCCTTCTGGCCACCTCAGCTAGTGTGTCCACCATTGCTCTGTTACTCTCTTCATATTCTTCTCTTGGGCTCCTGCAGTTCTGTGGCGGGTTGTACATTACTGCAATTACCATCTTAGGGCCTCCATACTGAATTGTTCCTACTATGCAGTCCTTTTCGCCCATTCTGCGTGTGTGTGTGAGCGTGTGTGAGCGTGTGTGTGTGAGCGTGTGTGTGTGAGCGTGTGTGTGTGAGCGTGTATGTGTGAGCGTGTGTGTGTGTGAGCGTGTGTGTGAGCGTGTGTGTGTGTGAGCGTGTGTGTGAGCGTGTGTGTGTGAGCGTGTGTGTGTGAGCGTGTGTGTGTGAGCGTGTGTGTGTGAGCGTGTGTGTGTGAGCGTGTGTGTGTGAGCGTGTGTGTGTGAGCGTGTGTGTGTGTGTGTGTGTGTGTGTGTGTGTGTGTGTGTGTGTGTGTGTGTGTGTGAGCGTGTGTGTGTGAACGTGTGTGTGTGAGCGTGTGAGTGTGAGCGTGTGAGTGTGAGCGTGTGAGTGTGAGCGTGTGAGCGTGTGAGCGTGTGAGTGTCAGCGTGTGAGTGTGAACGTGTGAGTGTGAGCGTGTGAGTGTGTGAGCGTGTGAGTGTGAGCGTGTGAGTGTGAGCGTGTGAGTGTGAGCGTGAGAGTGTGAGCGTGTGAGTGTGAGCGTGTGTGTGAGCGTGTGAGTGTGAGCGTGTGAGTGTGAAGAGTCAGTGTCTGGAGTTTGGGAAAATAATGTTTATGCTGCCAGATTATTCCAACAGCAGCAGCTGTCACAGTAGCAAAGGTATCATCAGCAGCAGCAACAACAGCAGCAGCAGCAGCTGTCACAGTAGCAAAGGTATCATCATCAGCAGCAACAACAGCAGCAGCAGCTGTCACAGTAGCAAAGGTATCATCATCAGCAGCAGCAACAGCAGCAGCAGCTCTCACAGTAGCAAAGGTATCATCATCAGCAGCAGCAACAGCAGCAGCAGCAGCAGCAGCTCTCACAATATCAAAGGTATCATTATCAGCAGCAACAGCAGCAGCAGCAGCAGCAGCAGCTGTCACAGTATCAAAGGTATCATTTTCAGCAGCAGCAGCTGTCACAGTAGCAAAGGTATTATCAGCAGCAGCAACAGCAGCAGCAGCAGCAGCTGTCACAGCATCGAAGGTATCATTATCAGCAGCAACAGCAGGAGTAGCAATAGCATCAGTAGCACCTTAAGCAGTAACAGGAAAAGTAGAGTTTGCAGCACAACAGCATCGGTAGTACTATCAGCATTAGTAACACTAGCGGCAGCAACAACAGTAGCCACGGTAACAACAGTAGCAGTAACAGCAACAGCAGCATTGACAGCAGAAGTAGCAACAACGTAATCATCAACAGTAGCTGGAGGAACACCTGAAGGAGAAACAGTAGCAGCAGAAACATCAACAGAAGCACAAATAAGAGCCACAGCAATAATAGCTGCACCAACAACTGAAGCATCAACATCAAAAGCAGCATTAATAGCAACAGCATTAGTAACAGTGACAGCATAAGCATCAGCAAGAGCAACAGCAACAGCAGCACCACCAGTGACCGCAGCATCAGTAACAGCAGCAGTGTTCCTTGCCTCTGTTGACTATGGTTAGATCATGCTTAGTTGCTGTCACCTGTCAGGTGGCGAGGTCTGGTCAGGATGCCTCACACACGTGTCCTTTCAACCTCGCCCCAACACTCCCTCTCCCCTCTACCCCTACCATGCCCTCATAACCCCACCCCACCACGCCCTCTCAACCCCACCCCCAACCCCTCCACCACTAGCCTGACAACAAACACATGTATTGACCCGTGGCCCTACTGCTGCTGCTGAAGCTCCCACATCCGACTTATGACATTACCACCTTTGACATCTGTCCCAGGTTCTTCATGGTCAGGTTGGTTCATGGTAGCTGACCCGCCCTCTTCCTCTCCTGACACCCTAGATTCTTCATGGTCAGATTGGTCCATGGTAGCTGACCGCCCTCTTCCTCTCCTGACACCCTAGATTCTTCATGGTCAGGTTGGTCCATGGTAGCTGACCCGCCCTCTTCCTCTCCTGACACCCTAGATTCTTCATGGTCAGGTTGGTCCATGGTAGCTGACCGCCCTCTTCCTCTCCTGACACCCTAGATTCTTCATGGTCAGGTTGGTCCATTGATAGCTGACCCGCCCTCTTCCTCTCCAGGTACGTTATGATCAAGCTGGTCCGTGGTAACTTTACCGCTTTCCAGTGAAAAATAATAACATTTACATCATGTATATAAGACAACTGGGAAAGACGTCTCACCTTCCCAATAAAAGGCCACAAACCGCATATTGTGTCTTATTCACAAATAACCCGCACATAGGAGAATGGAACTTATGACGACGTTTCGGTCCGACTTGGACTATTAATAGTCCAAGTTGGACCAGTGTGACGACATTCCCAGGTTCTTCATGGCCAAGCTGGTCATTGGATGCTGCCACGCCTTCTTCCTCTCACCTGTAGAAGGATGATGCGTCGTCTTCGATTCATCTGCTTACGTGAAGGAGGAATTTCTTTGTCTTCTACTCGAGCGAGATAAATACTCTTCTCCCCTTTACCTTTCCGATCCCACTAATGACGAAGACATATTTTTATCGCTTCCTTCACTCCAATGGAATAATAAATGTTATTTTTCATCCGAATGTTGAAAATGTTGAAACATTTCAGTGAGTGTCACCCGTGGCTTGCCCATGAATACAATATGTGTGTGTGTGTGTGTGTGTGTGTGTGTGTGTGTGTGTGTACTCACCTAGTTGTGGTTGTGGGGGTCGATTCACAGCTCCTGGCCCCCGCCTCTTTAACTAGCCGCTAGCCGGCCACTCTTCCCCAGGATCTATCTCCTTTCATGGCCTGAAGCATCTTTCTTTTCCCCGGTTGTATTCAATGTCCGGTATCTTACGTGAATAAGTTATTTTCATTAGTTCGCTCTTATCTCCACTGAAATCCCTTCCTGATTATGTCTGCAGCTTGTGTAAGTCTGTTTAGTCTCTCTCCATGTTCTCTGGTTATTTACTTCAAATTTACATCTGTAAAAAGTAATAAATACGTTTCAATATCATTCAGCATGCTGTTTACATACTGATCCTCGTGAGACTCCACTAGTTATACCTACACGCGTGAGAACGTACTTCCAATTATCTGTTCTAATATTTATCTGTGGCTGTAGGAGTGACATGCTCGAGGTATCACGTCGTCAATAATTATTTTATATACATTTTTAAAATTCCCAATGTTTATATCAGTACCTCCTGCGAGGGTCAACCATTCCGTGAAGATTTTTCTCTTATTCACTCGATTTTACTTTTATCTCAGTGTCCAACTGAAAGAAACTTCCTTGAAATGCTTTTTCATGTCTCTTTATGACCTGTTTGGTTATCATGTCTAAAGGAGTTTCGACCATCAGGACCTAGGAGGTCGGTCTCGTATGTGTATTCACCTGTGTATAGTTGCAGGAATCGAGTCTCAGCTCCTGGCCGCGACTCTTCGTTGGCTGCTACTATGTTCAACTCTCTCTCTCTCCCGGCTTTAAGAGACTTATCACACCTCTTCTTAAAGATGTATAGGCATCCTGCATTTTATCACACCTCCTCTTATTAAAGATGTATAGGGATCCTGCATCTACCATTTCATTCTCCAGTTTTGGTCACTTCCTGATTATTCACTTCCTAATATTCCAGTGACTCATTTGTGTTTTCAACTTCCAGTTGGGCCCTCGTGTGCCTGTTTCCCGTCTCTGGAGCAGTCTGTCCTTGTCCACCCTATCAGTGAGTGTTTGTGTGTGTGTGAGTGTGTGTGTGTGTGTGTGTGTGTGTGTGTGTGTGTGTGTGTGTGTGTGTGTGTGTGTGTGTGTGTGTGTACTCACCTAATTGTACTCACCTAATTGTGGTTGCAGGGGTCGAGACTCAGCTCCTGGCCCCGCCTCTTCACTGATCGCTACTGGATCCTCTCTCTCTCTGCTTCCTGAGCTTTGTCATACCTCTTCTTAAAACTATGTATGGTTCCTGCCTCCACTACTTCACTTGCTAGGCTATTCCACTTGCTGACAACTCTGACTGAAGAAATACTTCCTAACGTCCCTGTGACTCGTCTGAGTCTTCAGCTTCCAGTTGTGACCCCTTGTTTCTGTGTCCCCTCTCTGGAACATCCTATCTCTGTCCACCTTGTCTATTCCCCGAAGTATCTTGTATGTCGTTATCATGTCTCCCCTGACCCTTCTGTCCTCCAGTGTCGTCAGTCCGATTTCCCTTAACCTTTCCTCGTACGACATTCCCTTGAGCTCTGGGACTAGCCTTGTTGCAAACCTTTGTACTTTCTCTAACTTCTTGACGTGCTTGACCAGGTGTGGGTTCCAGACTGGTGCTGCATACTCCAGTATGGGCCTAACATACACAGTGTACAGTGTCTTGAACGATTCCTTATTAAGGTATCGGAACGCTATTCTCAGGTTTGCCAGGCGCCCGTATGCTGCAGCGGTTATTTGGTTGATGTGTGCCTCCGGTGATGTGCTCGGTGTTATGGTCACCCCAAGGTCTTTCTCCCTGAGTGAGGTCTGTAGTCTTTGTCCACCTAGCCTATACTCTGTCTGTGGTCTTCTTTGCCCCTCCCCAATCTTCATGACTTTGCATTTGGCTGGATTGAATTCGAGAAGCCAGTTACTGGACCACATGTCCAGCCTCTCCAGGTCTCTTTGCAGTCCTGCCTCATCCTCGTCCGATTTAATTCTTCTCATCAACTTCACGTCATCTGCGAACAGGGACACTTCAGAGTCTATTCCTTCCATCATGTCGTTCACATATATCAAAAATAGCACTGGTCCTAGAACTGACCCCTGTGGGACCCCGCTCGTAACAGGCGCCCACTGTGATACCTCTTCACGTACCATGACTCGTTGCTGCCTCCCTGTCAGGTATTCCCTTATCCATTGCAGTGCCCTTCCTTTTACGTGTGCCTGATCCTCCAGCTTCTGCACTAATCTCTTGTGGGGAACTGTGTCAAAGGCCTTCCTGCAGTCTAGGAAAACTCAATCTACCCAACCCTCTCTCTCGTGTCTTACTTCTGTTACCTTGTCATAAAACTCCAGGAGGTTTGTGATACAAGATTTGCCTTCCATGAACCCATGCTGGTTTTCATTTATAATCTTGTTCCTTTCCAGGTGTTCGACCACTCTCCTCCTGATAATCTTCTCCATGACTTTGCACACAATACATGTCAGAGACACAGGTCTGTAGTTTAGTGCCTCGTTTCTGTTTCCTTTCTTAAATATGGGGACTACATTAGCTGTCTTCCATTTCTCAGGTAGTTGCCCAGTTTCAAGGGATGTGTTGAAGATTGTGGTTAGAGGCACACACAGCATCTCTGCTCCTTCTCTAAGGACCCATGGGGAGATGTTGTCCGGTCCCATCGCCTTTGAGGTGTCAAGGTCACTTAAGAGCTTCTTCACCTCCTCCTCAGTTGTTCGTATGTCATCCAACACTTGTTGGTATATTCCCTCTTGATGTTCCCTTCTGTTCTGTCTTCCCACAGCCCTTCCTGTCTCTACTGTAAAAACTTCCTTAAATCTCCTGTTCAGCTCCTCACATACCTCCTGATCATTTCTTGTGAGTTCTCCACCTTCTGTCCTTAATCTGATCACCTGGTCTTTGACTGTTGTCTTCCTCCTGATGTGGCTATACAACAGTTTCGGGTCAGTCTTGATTCTCGATGCTATGTCATTTTCATACTGTCGCTGGGCCTCCCTCCTTACCTGTGCGTACTCATTCCTGGCTCTGCGACTGATCTCCCTATTTTCGTGTGTTCTCTGCCTTCTGTACTTTTTCCATTCTCTATTGCACTTTGTTTTTGCCTCCTTACACCGTCGGGTGAACCAGGGGCTTGTTCTGGTCTTCCCGTTGTTACTGTTGCCCTTGGGAATGAACCTTTCCACTGCCTCCTTGCATTTTGTTGCTACATATTCCATCATTTCATTTACTGGCTTTCCTGCCAGTTCTCTGTCCCACTGGACCTCCCGCAGGAAGTTCTTCAACCCTATGTAGTCCCCTCTTTTATAGTCAGGCTTTTCCCATTCTACTCCTGTTATTTTCTCCACTTGCAGCTCTACTATGTATTCAAAGCACAGAACCACGTGGTCGCTAGCTCCTAGGGGACTCTCATACTTGATGTCCTCAATGTCTGAGCTGCCCAGGGTGAACACAAGGTCCAATCTTGCTGGTTCATCCTCCCCTCTCACTCTGGTAGTGTCCTTAACATGTTGGTGCATGAGGTTTTCCAGCACCACGTCCAACATCCAGGCTCTCCATGTTTCGGGACCCCCATGTGGCTCCAGGTTTTCCCAGTCAATCTCCCTGTGGTTGAAATCCCCCATAACCAGCAACTTTGCTCTGCTGGAGTGAGCTCTTCTTGCCACCTCAGCAAGTGTGTCCACCATTGCTCTGTTGCTCTCTTCATATTCCTCTCTTGGCCTCCTGCAGTTCTGTGGTGGATTATACATCACTGCAATGACCACTTTGTGTTCCCCAGACTGAAGTGTACCTGCTATGTAGTCTCTTTCTCCCGTCTCATCTATTCCTTCCATTTTCTCGAATTTCCATCTGTTTTTTATGAGCAGAGCAACCCCACCTCCCCCCCTGCCCCTTGTGTGTGTGTGTGTGTGTGTGTGTGTGTGTGTGTGTGTGTGTGTGTGTGTGTGTGTGTGTGTGCGTGTGTAAATACTTATTTGTATTTAATTACTTATCTAAGTTCGCGGGTTATAAGCCCCTACTAAACGTGACATCGGAGAAGAGAAGGACCCGGGGATGACATGAATACTGTGTTCAAAATTCTGAGGGGAATTGACAGGGTGGACAGGTCGAGTCTAATCAAGAGTTGGGTCGCAGGTACACAGCTGGAAGTTACAAAACATAGATGAGTCACAGGTATGTTAAGAAATGCTTATTCAACACTTAGCTACCTAGATAGCTAAGTGGTAAATTAAGGATCCATTCATAGTTTTAAGAAGAGTTAACAGCTATGACAGGCTTCGGAAGACAGGTGAAAAAGAAACCAGAAGCGGCCAGCGAAGAAGGGGTTACAGGGGCGGAAGCTCGACACCTACAAACACAAATAGGTGAGCACACACGTACACGCGCGCGCGTACACACACACACACACACACACACACACACAGCAAGCACGCCTGAGAAAAAAAATGTAGTGTATATCTGGATACGGACAAGGTGACAGCAAAGAGGGAATATGAGAGAAAGTAGATTAAAAGCTATTAGATACAGAAAAGATAAACAGAGGGGAAAGTCGAGAGGAGGGAGCAGCCAGCCATGATTACTATCTGAATATGCTCTTCCCCTAGCAGACCTAACGTAAGGAAGACCTTATATCCCCAACACTAACCTTAACCGCACATTCTTTCCCCTCCCCCAAGACTCCTCCGTCTGTAATGAACACACCACCCTCACCCCTATCATCCACAATCAGCTAATGCTGAACCACTCCTGACAGACTGACAGCTGATATTAAACAGCACAAACAAGAACACGATAAATTAAAGAAAGTTCAAAAGTGTGGTACAATAAGAGAGGTAGATTATCAAGAGTTGTGGATTTAAAGCAAAAATAACAGAGGTAACACCAGACATCATAGCTATCACAGAGACAAAGTTAACTGAATTTATTCAATATTCCCAACAGGATATTAAGGAATAATGAAAGATATAGAAAACAACAAAGGCAGATGAATGGCACAACTAATCAGAAATCCGTGACGTTTTCAGGAGATGAGAGAGAGAAACAAATGAGAAAAATGACTACATGGTGACACAATCAACACATTAAGAAACTAAAATAGGAATATGAAGACCATAACAAATCAATGGTTTACACAGCAACAAAAGCAGCAATGAGAGCTAATAGAGCTAAAGCAAAGTTTTGGTGAATTCAACCACAAAGAAACAGATCGAGAGAGCTTGGACCCACATGGAAAAACTGGAGGGGGCCGAGATGATCGAAGAGGGACACAACATTAAAGTTAGTATAACCAGTATGTGATGATCTAAACTTTGAAATAGGGCATCTAACATTCGTGAAATAGAACACGAGGGCCTTCTAGCTGCTAGCTAGCATGCAGTAATCATCTCTGAACACCACGTAGAACTAACCACTAAAGGAAGAACAAAGAATTCCTGAATTCAGTGCAGTGGGTCAAAGAACTGGAAAGAGAGTGAGTGAGTGAGATAGAGTTCCTAGCTGGAAATTGCCAGGAGGTAGATGAGAACTTCAAACCAAGAAGAGGAAATAGCAATAACCCAAAGAGCTCTTTGTTCAACCAAAACGTATAGAGGAATAAACAAAAGGAAAAGAGTATTCAAAACGTACAGAAAGCAAGAGGTAGATGAGAAGAAAGCGGAAGTGCCAGAAACTAATATGCAAGGGTGAGTAGAGAGAGAGAAAGCAACAATTTAAGAATGACATAACAGTAGCATCAGGGTTGATGGTGCCAGAGTAAATCACTGCAGCATCAGGGTTGTTGGTTTCACTGCAGGAGTAGATCACTGCAGCTCCGGGGTTGACTGTCTCACTGGTGGAGTAGATCACTGCAGCATCAGGGTTGTTGGTTTCACTGCAGGAGTAGATCACTGCAGCTCCGGGGTTGACGATCTCACTGGTGGAGTAGATCACTCCAGGGATGACTGTCTCACTGGTGGAGTAGATCACTGCAGCTCCGGGGTTGACGGTCTCACTGGTGGAGTAGATCACTGCAGCACCAGGGTTGTTGGTTTCACTGCAGGAGTAGATCACTGCAGCTCCGGGGTTGACGGTCTCACTGGTGGAGTAGATCACTGCAGCATCAGGATTGTTGATTTCACTGCTGGGGTAGATCAGTGCAGCTCCGGGGTTGACGGTCTCACTGATGGAGTAGATCACTGCAGCATCAGGATTGTTGATTTCACTGCTGGAGTAGATCGCTGCAGCTCCGGGGTTGATAGTCGCACTGGTGGCGTAGATCACTGCAGCTCCGGGGATGACGGTCTCATTGGTGGAGTAGATCACTGCAGCTCCGGGGTTGACGGTCTCACTGGTGGAGTAGATCACTGCAGCACCAGGGTTGATGGTTTTACTGGTGGAGAAGATCACTGCAGCATCAGGGTTAATGATCTCACTGCTGGGGTAGATCACTGCAGCACAGCATTACACTTCCTGTAGGCAACCAGCAACAACAGTGGCTTCCCAATTTTCAAAGCAGATATTCCATCATTAGCAACAAAAGTAATCAGTCGGTAATTCCATTAGATATTTTGATTCAGCTCAGACTGAGTTTCTATTCAATGAGGGGTTGTAGTTATGGGACAGTTTACGAAACAATCCTCCTTCCTCGGATTAAACCTGATTACCTCCCATTTCCCAGGAGCTGTAGGCCTACCTCGAGTTTGGTTATGCCCTACAAATATTGTAATCGACCCAATGAGTGGAAGTTTGGTTAAGTCGTTTGGGTTACGTTAGGCTCATTTAGTGTAACTTGTTTCAAGTCACTTTTGGCTAAATTAGGTTAAATTCAGTTAGGATAAACTAAGTCAAGTAAATTTCACATAAGGAAAACATGTTTATGTTAATTTCGGTAACGTGTAGTTGAGATGGTTTGCGCTAACAGTGAGAGACTGGCTGCCAGGAACACATCATCCACGGAGAATACCTTTGGTTCAGTGGTCAAGCTCCCACAGCGGTGTTCCTCACACAAACACCTCTCATCCGTTTGAACCTTTGATCTCCCGTTTCAACTCTGACGTTTGACCCATTGTTTGCTGTTTCGCAGAAAAAAACTTTTTGATCAACGGTTTGACCTGTGACCTGAAGTTCCACCTTTAGCTTACCGTTTAATATTTGGACTACCGTTAGATTTTCCAGCTACCATTTGACATCTGACCTTTGATAATTGATCTACTGTTTGACTTTTGACCTATACGATTGACCTCTGGCATTCTGACATGCCATTCGATCCCCCTCCCCCCTCATTAAAAACACGCCAGTGTTTTATTGTTTATAGATTTAAACTGTCCGGCTTTAAATCAATCTTTCACGTTTTTTTTATACTGCGCCACTGTCTGAGCGGTAGACTTAACAGAGAAGTACAAACACTGTGTAATGGTGATATACAAACACTGTGAGGGTAACATGCAAACAGTCTGCACTGGTGATATAAAAACACTGTGAGGGTAACATAAGCACTGTCTGCACTGGTGACATATACTGTAATGATGACATACAAACACTGTCTGTGAGGGTAACATACAAACACTATCAGCAGCAGTGACATACAAACACTGTCTGTAATGATGACATACAAACACTGCCTGTGAAGGGTTACATACAAACACTGCCTATGAGGGGCAACATACAAACACTGCCTATGAGGGGCAACATACAAACACTGCCTATGAGGGGCAACATACAAACACTGCCTATGAGGGGTAACATACAAACACTCGGTATGGGTAACAGACATGTAGACATTGTATGCATGCGTAACAGACATACACTGTGCACGGGTAAGAAAGACACAAGTGTGTGTGCATGACAAAAACACTGAGCACAACAAAGCACTTGAAATTGTCATGCACAGCGTACAACCAATGATATACGGTATACCGTGTGCGTAAAAGCAATGACATGCAGATACCTTGTGCGTTAAAAACAATGACGTGCAGATACATGTGCGTACAAAATAATGACTGGCAGATACAGTGTGCGTTAAAACATGACATGTAGATGCCGTGTGCGTAAAAACAATGACGTGTAGATACAGTGTGCGTATAAACAATGATGTGCAGACACATGTGCGTACAAAATAATGACGGACAGATATCGTGCGCGCAAAACAATGACATTCAAACGAATGCCAGGTCTGGAAAACGTAGACATAAAAAGCACTGCACGCTAAACCTGCGTGGGTCACTTAGTGCAGAGAGTGAAAACTCCATCCTCTGTACGCTAATCACGGTCCAATCTCTGAACAGTCACACTGTTGTTGATGGTCTCCAGTTACAAAAATTTTTGAGTAACTGAATAATTCGGAAAAAATAATTAAGAAATTTTTAAAAACAGAAAAAGCATCGAAAAGTAATCTTCATAGTTTAGAAAAGTAATCTGGAATATATATATATATATATATATATATATATATATATATATATATATATATATATATATATATATATATATATATATATATATATATATATATATATTAAACAAAATAACGAAAGGTTCAGATAATTTAGAAATAATTTAGATGTAATTGAAACGTAATTTAAAGGAGTAATTTAGAAAATTGTTAATGGTTAATGAAATTAACACCTAATCCAATGAAAAGAAATTCTCGTTTAGCCCTGTTAAACCTAATATATATACTGTTACTCCTGTTAACAGGAAACAGACTCGCAGTACCATCAATGTTGCATCTGTTTCTCCTTATCAGTGATCACCTTCTATTAATATTATTTATCATTGTGACATGCTAAGAGTATGTTATATTTTATTCTGCGTATGTCATACTCCCATATAGGCTGCCTCCCGACCACAGAACCAAGTATTGAGGAGTTAACGATCAAAGGCGCCCAGTTGTTGCAGCAGTACCTCGGTTCACACTCAAGTAAGCCCACGAAAGCTCTGAAGCGATATAGTATACCTGTGGAAATAACTTTGGCACTGCTGAGTCCGGGCCACCACCTGGAAAAGACCCGGGCTGTGTGTTTTATACCGGCGAACCTGCAACAACAACAACATACCTTCAGTGTTGGTTGCTCACGGCTCACTGTCTTGTACTTGCACTTGCCTCATTGTACATGATGTAAATACTGCACATAACTATAATATATCGTAAATACCAGCTTGTTTTGGTGAAGGCAACGTAATTCAGTTATTCTCTGATGTCTTTTGCTTGTTGGCCAAGTGGTAATTGCATTACGGCCAGGTGTGCAGGCCATGTCTACACACGTGTTCGTAATAATCATTACATTTTTATTCTATTTACGGGCTAGCGTTAAACCCGTAAGGGTCACACACAGCTTGGGACAGCTTCTCCGAGTCAACCGGACAGCATCTGTTAGTTCTGCTACTCGAGGAACCATTAGTGTCACCTCCGATACTCCTTTTAAAAGTAGCAGCTTCAATTCCTCAGTTCAAGAGCTCCTCACTAGCATATCTGCGTCCCTCGTTGAAGACTGCACACCTACTGGATATCCTACAAATTCTTCCCTCCAGGTGGGTACCTTAATGATAGTGAAAAGCTCTTTATCCGAGGAACTCAAAGTTCCCCATCATTTTTGGATAAAATAGCATTATCTCTCATTCCAAGGTAGCTGAAGAATGACGAATAAGATACATGTGACTACAATATAGTCTGATCTGTATTTGACTGGAGAATTGACTGAAGAAGTCTACCGCACAGGCGAAATGTTTCAAAGAGTTTAGCACAACTCCCTGATAATCCTAATAATCCTACGGTACTCCACTGTCATCCAGCTCTCTAAAAAAAATCTTTTATTATCATCCTGGCTGTTGCTCCGTTGCTTGAAAAAAAGTTCTGAGATTTAAAAACAAAAGTTGTGACTTATTAGATTTCAAAGCATTCTTAAAAATAATAAAAAAATACAACAAACATGAACATCAAAGGTAAAAATTAAAATACAATAAAAACTACTAGTATGAATAAAGCAGAGACAGACGAATAAATTACACACCGAACTAAAATAACCAGCATCAATAAAAATCCTGCAAAATTTCAGACACTTCTAAAAGTTCCCCGAGATCCCTACAGGCACCCTGATAATGTCAGATCTCTTAGCATCTTGAGGCCTCGAAAAAAAGTCTTTACAGTATCCATGAGAATGTACAAGTTACCACTGAAAATCACACTGCACTTAAAGACGTAGAAATCCTCAGGAGTCTGTTTACTTCTATCTTGACGAAATTATTCAGCTTTTTCAAACAATTATATACTGTATATACTATACTCACAAGCTGAGTTAAATATGTGAAACTTTAGATATTTTAACTGACAAAACGTTTCGCCTACGCTACAAGCTTCATCAGTAGAGAAATGTTTGAGGTAAGCAGTCCCTCAGCCTCAGTGGAGGATAGTTAATCTCTTAGACTAAAAAAATGCATGAAGCCAGAAACAAGTGCACATGAAAATGAGGTGTAGGATCATGGAGACGATGTCACAGGTGAGGTGTAGGATTATGGAGACGATGTCAAAGGTGAGGTGTAGGATCATGGAGACGATGTCACAGGTGAGGTGTAGGATCATGGAGACGAGGGCACAGGTGAGGTGTAGGATCACGGAGACGATGTCACATGTGAGGTGTAGGATCATGGAGACGAGGGCACAGGTGAGGTGTAGGATCATGGAGACGATGTCACATGTGAGGTGTAGGATCATGGAGACGATGTCACAGGTGAGGTGTAGGATCATGGAGACGATGTCACAGGTGAGGTGTAGGATCATGGAGACGATGTCACAGGTGAGGTGTAGGATCATGGAGACGATGTCACAGGTGAGGTGTAGGATCATGGAGACGATGTCACAGGTGAGGTGTAGGATCATGGAGACGATGTCACAGGTGAGGTGTAGGATCATGGAGACGATGTCACAGGTGAGGTGTAGGATCATGGAGACGATGTCACAGGTGAGGTGTAGGATCATGGAGACGATGTCACAGGTGAGGTGTAGGATCATGGAGACGATGTCACAGGTGAGGTGTAGGATCATGGAGACGAGGGCACAGGTGAGGTGTAGGATCATGGAGACGATGTCACAGGTGAGGTGTAGGATCATGGAGACGAGGGCACAGGTGAGGTGTAGGATCATGGAGACGATGTCACAGGTGAGGTGTAGGATCATGGAGACGATGTCACAGGTGAGGTGTAGGATCATGGAGACGATGTCACAGGTGAGGTGTAGGATCATGGAGACGATGTCACAGGTGAGGTGTAGGATCATGGAGACGATGTCACAGGTGAGGTGTAGGATCATGGAGACGATGTCACAGGTGAGGTGTAGGATCATGGAGACGATGTCACAGGTGAGGTGTAGGATCATGGAGACGATGTCACAGGTGAGGTGTAGGATCATGGAGACGGTGTCACAGGTGAGGTGTAGGATCATGGAGACGATGTCACAGGTGAGGTGTAGGATCATGGAGACGATGTCACAGGTGAGGTGTAGGATCATGGAGACGAGGGCACAGGTGAGGTGTAGGATCATGGAGACGATGTCACAGGTGAGGTGTAGGATCATGGAGACGATGTCACAGGTGAGGTGTAGGATCATGGAGACGATGTCACAGGTGAGGTGTAGGATCATAGAGACGATGTCACAGGTGAGGTGTAGGATCATGGAGACGATGTCACAGGTGAGGTGTAGGATCATGGAGACGATGTCACAGGTGAGGTGTAGGATCATGGAGACGAGGGCACAGGTGAGGTGTAGGATCATGGAGACGATGTCACAGGTGAGGTGTAGGATCATGGAGACGATGTCACAGGTGAGGTGTAGGATCATGGAGATGATGTCACAGGTGAGGTGTAGGATCATGGAGACGAGGGCACAGGTGAGGTGTAGGATCATGGAGACGATGTCACAGGTGAGGTGTAGGATCATGGAGACGGTGTCACTGGTGAGGTGTAGGATCATGGAGACGAGGGCACAGGTGAGGTGTAGGATCATGGAGACGAGGGCACAGGTGAGGTGTAGCAGCATGGAGACGAGGGCACAGGGGAGGTGTAGGATCATGGAGACGATGTCACAGGTGAGGTGTAGGATCATGGAGACGATGTCACAGGTGAGGTGTAGGATCATGGAGACGGTGTCACTGGTGAGGTGTAGGATCATGGAGACGAGGGCACAGGGGAGGTGTAGGATCATGGAGACGAGGGCACAGGTGAGGTGTAGGATCATGGAGACGAGGGCACAGGTGAGGTGTAGCAGCATGGAGACGATGTCACAGGTGAGGTGTAGGATCATGGAGACGAGGGCACAGGTGAGGTGTAGGATCATGAAGACGATGTCACAGGTGAGGTGTAGGATCATGGAGACGATGTCACAGATGAGGTGTAGGATCATGGAGACGATGTCACAGGTGAGGTGTAGGATCATGGAGACGATGTCACAGATGAGGTGAGGTCATGGAGACGATAGGTGATCATGGAGACGATGTCACAGGTGAGGTGTAGGATCATGGAGACGATGTCACAGGTGAGGTGTAGGATCATGGAGACGATGTCACAGGTGAGGTGTAGGATCATGGAGACGATGTCACAGGTGAGGTGTAGGATCATGGAGACGATGTCACAGGTGAGGTGTAGGATCATGGAGACGATGTCACAGGTGAGGTGTAGGATCATGGAGACGATGTCACAGGTGAGGTGTAGGATCATGGAGACGATGTCACAGGTGAGGTGTAGGATCATGGAGACGATGTCACAGGTGAGGTGTAGGATCATGGAGACGATGTCACAGGTGAGGTGTAGGATCATGGAGACGATGTCACAGGTGAGGTGTAGGATCATGGAGACGATGTCACAGGTGAGGTGTAGGATCATGGAGACGGTGTCACAGGTGAGGTGTAGGATCATGGAGACGGTGTCACTGGTGAGGTGTAGGGTCATGGAGACGAGGGCACAGGTGAGGTGTAGCAGCATGGAGACGATGTCACAGGTGAAGTGTAGGAGCATGGAGACGAGGTCACAGATGAGCTGAACCCACGAGAGTAAAGAGGTCACACTAAACAGCTGTTAGCAATAAAATTGTTGAAGATATCCGTGAACCAAAGATACGATCAAGCTCTTGTGTCGAGCCAAATACATTATATACTAAATATATTTTGCTCGCTGTGCGATCCGGCAAGGACAACCTCGTCCTTCATAAGGACAGGTCCCTGTACGTCAGTGCACGCGAAAAGATTCGTGCAGTGTGTGGCACAGGATTACAATGAAGCTAAGTAAATATCTGAAGTGAATCAGATTTGGTACTCGCAAGTTATCACTTGAAGAGTAATATCCCAAGTTTTTCAACAAAAATTACAATTTAAGACATATACAGTCCGTAACTCAGACCCTCCAGTAAGAGACATCAGCTTTGAAGTCAAAGAGGACTAAACTTAGCTCAGAGGGACCAATAACCTAGCAAAAAGAAATACCGTGACTGGAACGATACACAAATAACCAGTACATGAGACAAACTCATGACGACGTTTCGGTCCGCTCTGGATCATTAACTAGTCACACACTAGTCACGTTTCCGCGTTCTCTCTCTACTTTATTTCCATGGTCCCCCTAAAACTCATAAACCTGGTTTTCCTCTCCGTTCCATCATATCCTCCAGAGCTTCTGTCTCTTATCCTCTTGCCTCTGGGATGGTTAAAACTCTCAGTCCCTTTCTTGGAACTTTTTTTCCTGCTCACCTCCATCACTCTCAAAACTTCATCGAACAAGTTCAGCCACATCCGATCTTAAGATGCTATATCTTGACGTTGAGTCCTTCACTATTGTCCCTCAAGATGATCTCAATTTTCTTAAAGTGAAGGCCAATGAAGGGTTACTTCATCTTCCTGTTTCACCTTTCTTGATCATATTCGCCTTTGTGTGGACTTCAACTCTTTTTTCCTTTCAAGATAAATTTTATTCCCAAACCTTTGTATTGTTATGGGCTCTCCTCTATCCCCTGTTCTTGCTAGACTTTATATGGAACACTTCGACACTGTTCTACTTCCTACTACTGGCGTGTGTTCTTCCCTCTGACTTAGCTATGTAGATATTTTTGCTCTTTGGCCCCATGACTCGTAGTCTCTTCCTACCATTTCTCAATTTACTTAACAATTTTGCTCCTTCCATCAGATTCAAAGTTGAACGGGAATCTAACTCTTTGCTTCCTTTCCTTGATGGATATGTCCATATGCTGAGCTACAGGGTTTTCCTTTTCCAATTATCTCAAGCATGTGCACAGTAGGATGTAGATTCACTACTTACCATGTTCCCTCTGTCAAGACGAGTGGTTTTTATTTCTCTTTTCCCTTGCCATCTGCATCTGTGAACCAAAGTTTCTTTACTCGGAAATTTCCGTTCTTTGTAATTCGTTCTCTCGCCTTGGTTACACTTCCCATTGCATAAATTCTGCCTTCTCAAATGTTAAACGGAATTTCTTCTCTCCCAAACTTAATACTCCTGTGAATTTTCCTGTTCTTTTCCATTCCTCTATTTCTAGTCTTCGAAATCTTTACAACATCCTCGGTTCTTTAATCTTCAAACATACTAGTTCGTACGTAGCCTCCTGCAACTGATGCTTCTGGAGTGTACTCCTTATCCTGCTACTCTTGTCCTCTAAAATACGTTGGAGAAACTGGCTGCTCTTTTTTTTTGTCAGACTTAAGGAACACAAAAGAAGTATTAGACTAGCCGACATCAATAATGCTCTTTTCTGTAATATTTGAGATCCTATTAAGTGGTTCTACCCTTCTAGCCATCACAGTCGCCATCTTGTTGATGTATCCCTTATACACAACTCTCCTAACGTGAATCCTTCCTCATTACATTGTCAAATGCTCCAAACTTCAGAACACTTGTCATGCTCTTTATCTCACCTTCTTACCTCTTCTTCCTTCCATTATCAGCATGAATCTTGCGTTCAGGAAGAAACAGCTGTGGTAAAAATTTGAATCTAATCAGATAAGTCTCCAATTTCGGCACGGATTCCAACAATTCCTATTTTAACTATTTTACTACGTAAGAAAATTTGCCTGTAAGCAAGCAAAACATATTGAGTACTTTACTGGTCGTAAGATACATCAGCCATTAAATACTGAAGCTGATCGGAATAGGTAAACTGAAATTTATAGAGAGTTATTTAGCGGGAATAAAAATCCCACTTTATTTTAAAATATAATGGTGAAATCTGCACCTACACACCTCAGTTTCACTCTCCGCTGTTCAAGCCAAGCCACTGAGGGATTTTGGAAATTATCCAAGCCATTCTAGGATGCTGGGAATGGGTTCAAGCAACTTTGGTCACAGGGTACCTACATATACCATTGTTTCGAGAATCTGGCGAGATAGACATGGAGTGATTTGATGAAAATACAAATTAGGTTATTTGAGACAGCGTCAGGTAGAATATGAGGTCAAAATATTCCTGTTGTATAATTCTGGTTGGCCGTAGTGTGGTTGACTATCATGTATGACAGTATTTTAGAAATTTTGTGACTTCCAGTATTATGGTTCAGGGTGTGGGGTGACGGCGCAGTAGTGAGGCTTCTAGGCACCGACTACTTCTATGCTCATGCTCAGTGAGGATTTATGTTGAGAATGGTATACAGTACCGAGAATTTGATGAATAAAACAGACGTGTAACAGCTGGGTATGTTAGGTAAGACACATATGCAACAGTTAGACAACTTTATTCCGAAACGTTTCGCCTACACAGTAGGCTTCTTCAGTCGAATACAGAAAGTAGGCAGGAACAGTAGAGATGTGAAGACGATGTAATCAGTCCATCACCCTTAAAGTCGTAGAATTTGAGGTTGTCAGTCCCTCGGCCTGGAGAAGTTCAGTTCCATAGTCAGGAACTATCAGATAGTTCCTGACTATGGAACTGAACTTCTCCAGGCCGAGGGACTGACAACCTCAAATTCTACGACTTTAAGGGTGATGGACTGATTACATCGTCTTCACATCTCTACTGTTCCTGCCTACTTTCTGTATTCGACTGAAGAAGCCTACTGTGTAGGCGAAACGTTTCGGAATAAAGTTGTCTAACTGTTGCATATGTGTCTTACCTAACAACCTGTCGGTATTGTATACCATTTTGATGTTCAACAGCTGGGTATCTTTATTGTTGAAACGTTTCGACTACGCGATAGGCTTTATCAGTCAAATGTAGAGGAGACATGCCTGCGGAATGTCATATTCAGGGTTTTAAATTGTTACAAGTAGATAGACGTACTGGGAAGGGGGGTGGGGTGGCATTGTATGTCCGAGATCGCTTGAACTGTTGCATAAAAACGGGTATTAAGTCTGAAGTAACACATACAGAGTCTGTTTGGATAGAATTTTCAGAGGGGCATGAAAAACTGATTTTAGGAGTGATATACCGTCCCCCAAACTTAGATAGGGACCAAGGGAGACTACTATGGGAGGAAATTGTTAAGGCCACAAGGCACGATAATATAGTAATTCTAGGAGACTTTAACTTTAGTCATATTGATTGGAATTTCTTGACTGGGAATTTAGAATCATACGACTTCTTAGAAGTAGTTCAGGATTGTTTTTTGAAGCAGTTTGTGACAGAACCTACAAGGGGAAATAACCTGCTTGACTTAGTTATGGCAAACAATGAATCCCTTGTTAATAATTTAGAAATTTCAGAGGAACTGGGTGCTAGCGACCACAAATCAATTACATTTAGCATTGAATGGAAGTACGATAGTAGCGATAACTCAGTAACAGTCCCAGATTTTCGCTTAGCAGATTACGATGGGCTTAAAGAACACTTATCATCTGTTGACTGGGGTAACGAAGTGAGCTATCAATATGACAGTTTTCTGAACACTATACAAGCTGCTCAAAGAACGTTTATCTCATATAAAGAAATTAGATCAAATAGAAATGACCCAAAATGGATGAATAATAGGCTCAAATATCTACTAGGGCATAAGAAGGGAATTTATAGGCGTATCAAAAGAGGTGAGGGTCATCTTATGAATCAGTATAATGACATTAAGAGGGACATTAAAAAGGGGATAAGAAAACCTAAAAGGGACTATGAAATTAAAGTTGCTAGGGATTCTAAAACTAACCCAAAAAGTTTTTTCCAGGTCTATAGAACAAAAGTTAAGAGATAAGATAGGTCCCCTTAAAAGTAACTATGTGCACCTTACTGACAAAGAGAATGAAATGTGCTCGATTTTTAATAATTATTTTCTCTCAGTTTTTGGAAATAAATGGTATAAAATACCGACACAATGGAAATATAAACACAAATGCAGTATAATGTGATCCTTTATTGACTACGTTTCGCCCACACAGTGGGCTTTTTCAAGTCACAAACAGAACTACCTGGGGTGGAAGGAACGCGAGTATTTATAGTCCGGTTCAGAATGCTGAGGTCAGGTGAAGAATGCTGCATCTGATGATGTACCGAGTGGGGTTATAGAGTCTAAAAACTTGGGTAGCTTGGAAAGGAGATTGGATAAGTTTGTGAGCAGACCTACAGTGTTCTTATGTGGGATAGCGATGAAGAAGTTTCTTGGCAAGTGGTTCAGCTGTGTTATAGAAGCCCCTATTCTGGTTGAAGTTGTCGGATATAGAAATAAGTGATGATTCCAGGATTCTTCGGTATTGAGTGTTGTCTTCTGTGGCGATAAGTCTTGAGTTTCTGTAGTTTATCAAGTGGTTGTGTGAATTACGGTGTTGTACGCAGGCATTCCTTGTGTCGTCAGACCTGCTTGCGTATTGGTGTTCTGAAACACGTGTTTGGAGGTCCCTTGATGTTTCGCCCACGTATAACTTGTTGCAGTCATTACAAGGGATTATGTATACCCCTGCAGAGGATGGAGGCTTGTCCTGTCTACTACTGGTGATGTCCTTGATGGTCGTGGTTGTGGAGGTAGATACTTGGAATGATGTTTTGGCAAAGATGTTGGAAACATGTTTGGCAATGGAGTTGGTGGGAAGGACTATGTATCTCTTCTCGGCAGTGTCTTCTCTGGGTGTGTTGAAGATGTTTAATGCCCGCCGTCTGCAGTCTCTGATGAAGTGACGAGGATAGTGGAGTTTAGAAAATATTTGTTCAATTATAGTGCATTCTTCTTCAAGGAACTCGTTGCTGCAGATTCTGAGTGCACGCAGGAAGAAGCCTATAATTACACCACGTTTGGTTTTGGTGTCGTGGTGAGAGTAGAAGTGGAGAAGATCGTTTTGGTTGGTGGGTTTTCGATAGACTTTAAAACGAAGTTCGTGGTCAGCTTTGCAGAGCAGGACATCAAGGAAAGGAAGAGTGTTGTCGACTTCTTCTTCAAGTGTGAACTGGATTGAAGGCTCGACCTGGTTGAGCTTGTCTTGGAGAGCTTGAACGTTGAAGCGTTTAGGAGTTATGAGGAGAATGTCGTCAACATAACGGAGCCAGGTGACAGACGAAGGAATAATGGTGGAGAAACGTTCGGCTTCTAGATGTTCCATGTATAGGTTCGCCAGGACTGCACTGAGTGGCGAACCCATGGGTAGTCCAAAAGTCTGCTGAAAGAGGTGATTTTCGAAAGAGAAACACGTAAAGCCAACACATAGTTCAACAAGGTCGATAAAATCGCTGGCTGGAATGGGAAGATCAAGTGAATCGTCAATTTTCCTGCGCAAGAGATCGATGGCTTGTGTAGTAGGTACTTTGTTGAATAGGGAAGTCACGTCAAGGCTGGAAAGTTTCTTGTTCCTGATGTTGATGTTGCGAATGCGATTGAGAAGATCACCTGAGTGTTTGAGATGTGCTGGACTGATAGTGCCCAAGAGTTTAGAGAAGTGTTTGGCGAGAATTCCTGAGAGCTGGTGGGGAGCACTGCCTATTTCCGAGGATATGGGCCTCAGTGGGATACCAGGCTTGTGAGTCTTTGGCAGGCCGTACATTCTGGCAGGTCTGGGGTTGCTGGGCATGGTGTGCAGAAGTTTCTTCCCTTGTTCTGAGCCCCTCAGAATGCGGCGAGTCCTTTGAAGAAAAGTTTTAGTAAGGTTGTCCACTTGGTTAGTTGTGAGAGGTTTGTAGGTATCTGGGTCATTAAGTAGATTGAGAATTTTGTTCCTGTAATCGTCAGTGTTCATGATAACAACACCACCCCCTTTATCAGCGGTGGTGACCCTGATGGTCGTGTCTTCTGCTAAACCTTTGAGTGCATTGATGTAACGTCGAGGTATGACTGGGGAGCTGCGTGTTGAGATGGCTGCTGAGATGATGCCTTGAAGATAGCCTTTTTGGAAGTCGGAGTCATTGTGTGTGTAGTTTTTGGCGATGAAATTGAGGTCTTGTTTTGGTTTCGTAATTCCTGTTGCGAATTTGAGGCCTAAGCTGAGCGCTTCAGTTTCTGTGGTTGACAGTGGACGAGATGAAAGATTTTGAATAATTTCAGGTCTTCCTAAACTTTTCCAATTACTATTATCGCAGAGTGTTTGTAGTTTCCTAGTAAGTCTGATCTTCTGTTGAACAAGAGTGTGCAGATGACTTAAACAATGCTACAAAGGAAGCTTTCCTCCAAGCCAGAACACTAGGCACAACACTCCGGGGCAACATGAACAGACGCACCGCCGAAATCATTCGCAGCAGAGTTACCACAGCGAATGTTCAACAGAAGATCAGACTTACTAGGAAACTACAAACACTCTGCGATAATAGTAATTGGAAAAGTTTAGGAAGACCTGAAATTATTCAAAATCTTTCATCTCGTCCACTGTCAACCACAGAAACTGAAGCGCTCAGCTTAGGCCTCAAATTCGCAACAGGAATTACGAAACCAAAACAAGACCTCAATTTCATCGCCAAAAACTACAGACACAATGACTCCGACTTCCAAAAAGGCTATCTTCAAGGCATCATCTCAGCAGCCATCTCAACACGCAGCTCCCCAGTCATACCTCGACGTTACATCAATGCACTCAAAGGTTTAGCAGAAGACACGACCATCAGGGTCACCACCGCTGATAAAGGGGGTGGTGTTGTTATCATGAACACTGACGATTACAGGAACAAAATGCTCAATCTACTTAATGACCCAGATACCTACAAACCTCTCACAACTAACCAAGTGGACAACCTTACTAAAACTTTTCTTCAAAGGACTCGCCGCATTCTGAGGGGATCAGAACAAGGGAAGAAACTTCTGCACACCATGCCCAGCAACCCCAGACCTGCCAGAATGTACGGCCTGCCAAAGACTCACAAGCCTGGTATCCCACTGAGGCCCATATCCTCGGGAATAGGCAGTGCTCCCCACCAGCTCTCAGGAATTCTCGCCAAACACCTCTCTAAACTCTTGGGCACTATCAGTCCAGCACATCTCAAACACTCAGGTGATCTTCTCAATCGCATTCACAACATCAACATCAGGAACAAGAAACTTTCCAGCCTTGACGTGACTTCCCTATTCACCAAAGTACCTACTACACAAGCCATCGATCTCTTGCGCAGGAAAATTGACGATTCACTTGATCTTCCCATTCCAGCCAGCGATTTTATCGACCTTGTTGAACTATGTGTTGGCTTTACGTGTTTCTCTTTCGAAAATCACCTCTTTCAGCAGACTTTTGGACTACCCATGGGTTCGCCACTCAGTGCAGTCCTGGCGAACCTATACATGGAACATCTAGAAGCCGAACGTTTCTCCACCATTATTCCTTCGTCTGTCACCTGGCTCCGTTATGTTGACGACATTCTCCTCATAACTCCTAAACGCTTCAACGTTCAAGCTCTCCAAGACAAGCTCAACCAGGTCGAGCCTTCAATCCAGTTCACACTTGAAGAAGAAGTCGACAACACTCTTCCTTTCCTTGATGTCCTGCTCTGCAAAGCTGACCACGAACTTCGTTTTAAAGTCTATCGAAAACCCACCAACCAAAACGATCTTCTCCACTTCTACTCTCACCACGACACCAAAACCAAACGTGGTGTAATTATAGGCTTCTTCCTGCGTGCACTCAGAATCTGCAGCAACGAGTTCCTTGAGGAAGAATGCACTATAATTGAACAAATATTTTCTAAACTCCACTATCCTCGTCACTTCATCAGAGACTGCAGACGGCGGGCATTAAACATCTTCAACACACCCAGAGAAGACACTGCCGAGAAGAGATACATAGTCCTTCCCACCAACTCCATTGCCAAACATGTTTCCAACATCTTTGCCAAAACATCATTCCAAGTATCTACCTCCACAACCACGACCATCAAGGACATCACCAGTAGTAGACAGGACAAGCCTCCATCCTCTGCAGGGGTATACATAATCCCTTGTAATGACTGCAACAAGTTATACGTGGGCGAAACATCAAGGGACCTCCAAACACGTGTTTCAGAACACCAATACGCAAGCAGGTCTGACGACACAAGGAATGCCTGCGTACAACACCGTAATTCACACAACCACTTGATAAACTACAGAAACTCAAGACTTATCGCCACAGAAGACAACACTCAATACCGAAGAATCCTGGAATCATCACTTATTTCTATATCCGACAACTTCAACCAGAATAGTGGCTTCTATAACATAGCTGAACCACTTGCCAAGAAACTTCTTCATCGCTATCCCACATAAGAACACTGTAGAAGGTCTGCTCACAAACTTATCCAATCTCCTTTCCAAGCTACCCAAGTTTTTAGACTCTATAACCCCACTCGGTACATCATCAGATGCAGCATTCTTCACCTGACCTCAGCATTCTGAACCGGACTATAAATACTCGCGTTCCTTCCACCCCAGGTAGTTCTGTTTGTGACTTGAAAAAGCCCACTGTGTGGGCGAAACGTAGTCAATAAAGGATCACATTATACTGCATTTGTGTTTATACTCTCAGTTTTTACACAGGAAGACACTAACAATATTCCAGTAATTATTGTAGTGGGCTAGAAGAAGATAAATTATGTAACATCACAGTCACTAGTGAAATGGTTGTGAAGCAGATAGACAGACTGAAGCAAAATAAGTCGCCGGGTCCTGATGAGGTTTTTTCAAGGGTTCTTAAGGAATGCAAAATGGAACTTTTTGAACCATTAACTAATATTTTTAATTTATCTCTTCAAACAGGTGTAGTGTCTGATATGTGGAAGACGGCTAATGTAATTCCTATTTTTAAAACAGGGGACAAGTCGTTACCGTCAAATTACCGCCCAATAAGCCTGACCTCAATTGTAGGCAAATTACTAGAGTCAATTATAGCTGAGATTATAAGAAGCCATCTCGATAAGCATAGCTTGATTAATGATACTCAGCATGGATTCACAAGAGGCCGGTCTTGTCTAACTAATTTATTAACTTTCTTCAGTAAAGCTTTTGAGGCTGTTGACCACGATAAAAAATTTGATATTATTTACTTAGATTTTAGTAAGGCTTTTGATAGAGTTCCGATGTGGAAAAAGACACTTATGTACAGTTCAGGACATTTATTAAAGGAAACGTTTCGCCACGAGTGGCTTCTTCAGTCCTAATACAGAGAAAACTAAGAAAACACACATATATGTAGTGGTGGGAGTCAGGTGAGGTGAAGCGTGGGTAGAGGTGGTAATAGTAGTAGTAGTAGTAATGGAACTAAGGAGGTGAGGTTAGAGAGGGACCTGCTGGCATCAAGTAACACCAGTTCCCAGGATGGGTAATATCCTCTTGCTTAGTAATTTTGAAATACTGTAACTACCGGATTTTTGCTTTATAGTGTTACTGACAGAAATTAGTGCAGCTTCAATGCATTTTCTCCGTCTTAAGTCGTCTTCTTTAATAACTAGTTTAGCTTCATTGAATTTCATGAGGTGTCCAACATCGTCTCTATGTTGAACACATGCGTTTTTGCGGTCATCATTTCTGCAAGCATTTTTGTGTTCTGCTATTCTAATGTCCAGAGTTCTGGCTGTTTCCCCTACATATACTTTGTCACACCCCCCACATGGTATAGTGTAGATTCCTGCACTTGTGCCAGAATCATGCTTGGGTTTTTGTATCAGGTTCCTAATAGTAGTTGAAGAGCTGGTAGATATTTTAGCCAGTTTTCTGTCAAACATTTTTGAAACATTAGTGGCAACGTTGCTGACCGGTAAAACGATGTAACTTGGAGGCTTTTCTTCAATTTGATAGGTGTTGGTCTTGCTGAGGATACGTGTTGCACGTTTCCTGCAGTCACGTATGAAGTGTAGGGGAAAGTGTAGTGAACTAAAAGAGTTGGTGATGTATGTACATTCTTCTTCGAGGAACTGCGGACTGGAAATTCTGTAGGCTCTCAGAAAGAAGCCAATAACTACCCCTCTTTTAGTTCTTGTGTCATGGTGAGAGAAGAAATGTAGAAGATCATTCTTGTAGGTAGGCTTCCGGTAGACTTTAAAAGAAAGTTTGCTTTCCCCTGTGCGTAAGAGAACGTCGAGAAAAGGTAACTGGTTGTCCTTCTCCTCCTCTAGAGTAAATTTAATAGTAGGTTCCAGAGTGTTGATGGTGTTGAGGATGCCCTGTACGTCAAGATTTTTGGGTACAATGACCAAAATATCATCTACGTACCGCATCCAAGTAACTGAACGAGGGATGTTATTGAGGATCCTTCTTGATTCCAGGTCCTCCATATATAAATTGGCAAGAACTGCACTAAGGGGGGATCCCATGGCTAGTCCGAAGAGTTGTTTGTACTTCTTGTCCTCGAACCTAAAACAGTTATAACGAACACAAAGTTCGACAAGGCTCACAAAATCTTGGCGGGGTACAGGTAACTCTGTATCATCTTTAATCACCCTGCGAAGAAGATCAATGGCTTGATCAACTGGGACATTGGTGAATAAGGCAGTCACGTCAAAACTTGCAAGCTTCTTATCACTCATGTCGAGATCCCTGATACGGTTAAGGAGGTCACCCGAATGCTTTAGATGAGCCTGACTGATTGTACCCAGGAGCTTTGACAAATATTTCGCCAAAACTCCTGCTAGACTGTGAGGGGCGCTGCCGATACCAGATGTAATGGGTCTCATAGGCACATTTGGTTTGTGGGTCTTTGGTAAACCATAAAGTCTAGCTGACTTGGGGTTGGTAGGGATGAGGCGCAAGAGCTTTTTACCTTCTTCTGATTTTCTGAGTATACTGCGGGTCTTACTGAGAAAAGAATCTGTTTCTTTCCTCCATGCATGTTCGGGGATGGAAACGTATGTGTTGGCGTCGTTCAATAAATCTTGCATCTTACTAACGTAGTCTGTACTGTTGAGGATGACCACTCCTCCTCCTTTGTCCGCTGTGGTGATGAGAATATCATTATTGGTAGCTAAGTGTTTGAGTGCCTGGATGTAGCGACGAGGAATGACTGGACGACTAGGTTCAGAAACTGCAGCTGCAATAAGTCCTTGTATGAAACCTTTGTTAAACTCAGAGTCACCGAAGAAATGGTTTTTGATCACTGTGTCTAACTCGCATTTAGGCTTCCGTATGCCAGTAGCAAACTTGAGACCTAAGCTGAGTGCTTCGGATTCTGTATCACTGAGAACATAAGAAGAAAGGTTATTGATGATGTCAGCTCTACCAATATCTTTCCATTTGCTGTGTTGACAGAGAGAGGAAAGTTTTCTTGAGAGCCGTAGTTTCTGCTGTAGGTTGGCGGTGGTAACTTTGCTTAGGATGTGTTCGGCGGTGCGTCTGTCAGGAGTGGGAAGGGAAGTGAGAGCTAGGTGAGCACTATGGAAATAATCTTTGGAGCAAGCTGATAGATCTTCCTTGCACTCTCGTAGATAGTGGTAAGTAGCAGGAGAGAAGGGATGTTTAGAATCCGTGAGATGGTGTGGAGTGGATCTAGGTGCGACCATTTCTTCTATGCAGTCTTGCAGAAAAGAGGAACGGTTCTTGAAGCTGTGTGCCTTCAGGAGGAGAGAAAGGTAGTCTCTGTATAAAACGTCCATCACTAGTACTGTGTCTTGACAATGAGGAGTTCTTGGCTTCTTTCTGAGAGCCTACAGAATTTCCAGTCCGCAGTTCCTCGAAGAAGAATGTACATACATCACCAACTCTTTTAGTTCACTACACTTTCCCCTACACTTCATACGTGACTGCAGGAAACGTGCAACACGTATCCTCAGCAAGACCAACACCTATCAAATTGAAGAAAAGCCTCCAAGTTACATCGTTTTACCGGTCAGCAACGTTGCCACTAATGTTTCAAAAATGTTTGACAGAAAACTGGCTAAAATATCTACCAGCTCTTCAACTACTATTAGGAACCTGATACAAAAACCCAAGCATGATTCTGGCACAAGTGCAGGAATCTACACTATACCATGTGGGGGGTGTGACAAAGTATATGTAGGGGAAACAGCCAGAACTCTGGACATTAGGATAGCAGAACACAAAAATGCTTGCAGAAATGATGACCGCAAAAACGCATGTGTTCAACATAGAGACGATGTTGGACACCTCATGAAATTCAATGAAGCTAAACTAGTTATTAAAGAAGACGACTTAAGACGGAGAAAATGCATTGAAGCTGCACTAATTTCTGTCAGTAACACTATAAAGCAAAAATCCGGTAGTTACAGTATTTCAAAATTACTAAGCAAGAGGATATTACCCATCCTGGGAACTGGTGTTACTTGATGCCAGCAGGTCCCTCTCTAACCTCACCTCCTTAGTTCCATTACTACTACTACTACTATTACCACCTCTACCCACGCTTCACCTCACCTGACTCCCACCACTACATATATGTGTGTTTTCTTAGTTTTCTCTGTATTAGGACTGAAGAAGCCACTCGTGGCGAAACGTTTCCTTTAATAAATGTCCTGAACTGTACATAAGTGTCTTTTTCCACACTAACTCCAAGGCTGAGGGACTGATTACCTCATCTTTTGTATATAGTTCTACTGTCTTCCTATTATGTCCTAGAATCTGTATTGATAAAGCCACTGGATGGCGAAACGTCTACTACAATAAAGATATCCAGATGTTGCACATGTGTCTTAACTTTCATATTTAAAGTAAAAGGACACAAGTGCAACTAATGTGACATTTATTGTGGCAACGTTTCGCTCTCCAGGAGCTTTATCAAGCCATTACCTTGATAAAGCTCCTGGAGAGCGAAACGTTGCCACAATAAATGTCACATTAGTTGCACTTGTGTCCTTTTACTTTACATATTGTCGGTAATTCTACCAACTTTATTACAACTTTCATATTGTCGGTATTTTATACCTTTCTTGCACAACTACCTAGTTGGGTTATTGAGGCTAGGACTTTGGGTAGTTTCAAATTTAGGTTGGATAAGTACATGAGTGGGAGGGGTTGGATTTGAGTGGGACTTTCACATCAGAGCTTATTTCTTGGGTGGCATTGAAAATTGGGTTGGGCAAATGTTTTGTTAGTGGGATGAATTGTAAAGGACCTGCCTAGTATGGGCCAACAGGCCTGCTGCAGTGTTCCTCCTTTCTTATGTTCTTATGTATTGTAAGCAGTAGTGATGACGTAAAGATGATGTAATCAATCCATCAATTAAGATTGATGGACTCACCGAGATTGATTACATCATCTTTACCTCGCCACTACTCCTGTATTTGACTGAAGCCTACTGCGCAGGCGAAACGTTTCAACAAGATACTCAACTGTTGCACGTGTCTTACTCACCAGGACCAATTGTTCCTCATTCCAGCTCATCAAATGTCCCGTAGAGTTTGTGAAGAATACATGTGTTCTGTAATTAAGGGGGGAACACGGCAACCGACCTGGTAGCACAAGCTATCATGTCCAGCTCACACCCACCCACATCCACTCATGTATTTATCCAACCTATTTTTAAAGCTACACAACGTTCTGGCCTCTATAACTGTACTTGGGAGTTTGTTCCACTGATCCACAACTCTATTACCAAACCAGTACTTTCCTATATCCTTCCTGAATCTGAATTTTTCCAACTTAAAACCATTGCTGCGAGTCCTGTCTAGGCTAGATATTTTCAGCACACTATTTACATTCCCTATATTTATTCCTGTCTTCCATTTATACACCTCAATCATATCCCCCCTAATTCTACGTCTTTCTAGAGAGTGCAGATTCAGGGCCCTTAGATTATCCTCATAGGGAAGGTTTCTGATGCATGGGATCAATTTTGTCATCCTCCTTTGCACATTTTCCAGAGCATTTATATCCATTCTGTAATACGGTGACCAAAACTGTGCAGCATAATCTAAATGAGGCCTAACCAAGGATGTATAGAGTTGAAGAACAACCTGAGGACTCCTATTATTTATGCTTCTTGATATGAAGCCAAGGATTCTATTAGCTTTATTGTGAACACTTATGCTCTGTTGTCTTGGTTTCAGATTACTGCTAACCAGAACTCCTAAATCTTTTTCGCAATCCGTAATATTAAGATCTACATTATTTAGTTTATATGTGGCGTGGTTATTGTCCTGTCCAACATTTTCGAACTTTCCATTTGTCTATCTTAAACTGCATCTGCCACTTCTCCGCCCACTGCATCAGTCTATTCAAATCTTCCTGGAGTGCTCTAATGTCCTCGTCAGAATGAATTCGACAGCATATTTTGGTGTCATCGGCAAACTTGCTGATGTCGCTCTTTATGCCCTCATCTATGTCGTTTATGTAGAGTGTGAACAGCAGGGGGCCCAACACTGACCCCTGTGGAACACCGCTAGTGACGCTTCCCCACTCTGATTTCCCCCCATTTATGCAAACTCTGCTGCCTATTTGTCAACCATGCCTCTATCCAGGAAAACATTTCTCCTCCTATTCCATGTGCCTTAATTTTCCTCAATAGTCTCTGATGTGGGACCCTGTCAAAAGCCTTACTGAAGTCCATATACACAATATTATATTCATTACCATGATCTACCTCCTCAAATACCTTATTGAAAAAAGTTAATAAATTCGTAAGGCAGGAACGCCCCTTTGTAAAACCATGCTGAGATTCGTTGATTAATTTATGCTCCTCAAGGTGGCTACGAACTGCCTCGGCATTTATTGATTCCATAAATTTTCCCACTATGGAGATTAGGCTTATTGGTCTATAGTTCGAAGCTAAGGACCTGTCACCTGCTTTGAAAATAGGTATCACAATTGCCATTTTCCACTTATCTGGCACCATGCCAGTTTGTAGTGATATGTTGAAACGATTAGCCAAAGGTTTGCTAAGCTCCTCTTTACATTCCTTTAGAACCCTTGCATACAGTTCATCAGGGCCTGGGGATTTGTTAGGTTTTAAGGACCATGTTACTAAGGACCATGTCACTTGTAACCCTAATAGTGCGCAGTTTATTATCGTCCTGTTCTACATAATTTATCATTTCTGGAATATCGCTGGTATCCTCCTGTGTAAAAACTGAGAGGAAGTATGTGTTAAAATTTCTACACATTTCCTTATCACTGTCAGTGAGCTAACCCGAGGAACTTTTGAGTGGGCTTATCTTGTTCCTGATCTTACTTCTGTATACCTGAAAGAATCCTTTTGCAACTTTAACCTCATAATCTCTTTTTGCTTTTCTAATTCCCTTTTTTATTTCTCTCTAACTGAATATATCGATTTCTTAATTGCCCCTCTCCTCTTTTGATTTGCCTATATGTGCCTCTCTTTTGACCAATCAGATATTTTAATCTATTGTTCATCCATTTAGGATCATTTTTGTTTGATCTGATTTCCCTATTTGGAACATAATTTGACTGAGCAGCTAGAACTATGCCCTGGAAAGCGTCATATCGGCAACCATCACCACCCTTAGTCAGGTCATTCCAGCTCAGCCCACCTAAGTAATTTTTCAGTCCTATGAAATCAGCCAAGCGAAAGTCAGGGACAGAGACTTGATTGCCATTATTAGGGGAATTCCATGGTATATTAAAACTGAGTGGTTTGTGATCACTTTCCCAAAGCTCATCATTAACCTCAAGATTATTAATTAGTGTTTCCCTACTGGCAAGAACCAAGTCAAGGAGGTTATTTCCTTTAGTTGGCTCTGTCACAAACTGTTTTAAAAAACAATCCTGGATCGTATCAAGAAAGTCACCTGACTAAATTTCCTGTCAAACTGCTCCAGTCAATCAGTCTATAGTTGAAATCTCCCATTAGCACAACATTTTCGTATGTAGATGCCTTACGAATTTCGTCCCATAGAAGTTTACTGCACTCCCTATCAAGATTTGGGGCCCTGTAAATCACGCCCAAAATTAGCTTTTCTCGGCCCTCGAGAAACTGTAACCAAACAGATTCAGTGGCTGACGCTTCTAATTTTATATCTTGTCTAACACAATTTAAATTGTCTCTGACATACATCGCTACTCCACCACCCTTCCTGTTGACCCTGTCAGTGTGGAATAATTTATAGCCTTGTATGTGACATTTAGAGGGCATCTTTCTATCTTTCAGATTGAGCCAGGTCTCTGTTATAGCAATAATATCTATGTTTCCTGCACTTGCAATTAATCTTAGCTCATCTTATTTCTTACAATCCTATTAGTATAGCAAACCTTAAGGGAGCTAGTCCCTTGCTGCCCTCTGCTGTCCCCCTTTGTTTGCTGACCTGATCTATTGTCTTTATTTATAACTTCATGCTGAATGCCTTTTATACATTTACTGTTTCCAACCCTAGTGTTGCGACCTGCTTGTTTCCCACACACAGCCATACCTCTATCAGTTTAAAATCATAGGCATTTCACCGATGGCCTTCTCAATTGAGTTTGCAAGTGCTACCACCCCAGCCCCAGAGAGATGTACCCCATCCCTTGCATACATATCATGTTTGCCAAAAAAGTTGTTCCAGTTGTCAATGAATGGGATTGCAAGTTCCCTGCAGTACCTTTCTAGCCAGCAATTTACACCAATTACCCTAGACAACCATTCATTTCCTACTCCCCTTCTAGGCAAGATGCTACATATGATTGGGACCCCTCCCTTAGACTTAATGAAATCTATAGCTGACCTGTACTTATCTAGCAGCTCTTCTCTCCTACCCTTCCCAATATCATTTCCACCAGCACTGAGACAAATAATGGGCTTGTTCTCATTACCTGACATGATATTATCCAGCCTGTTAACTATGTCCCCAACACCAGCTCCAGGGAAGCACACTCTGTCTCTCATCTTCTTATTCCTATTACAAAAAGCACGGTCAATATATCTTACCTGAGAGTCACCAACCACAAGAATGCGCTTACCTCTGTTAGCAGGGGCAGTAGTACCCTTACCTTCACTGGCCACTGAAGTACATTCATCCTGAAGAACAGAGAAGCGATTTCCTACCTTCAGATCTTCACTCTTAACTTTCCTTATTCTGATTCTCCTCCCATTACTGGGAACCACTCGCCACTTGTAGCAGGTGCTGGGCTGCACCTCACTGCTGGTAGCCGTTGCTACCTCCCCACCTACAGCCTCCTCACAGCGAGAGACAGACTGCACCTCACTGCTAGAAGCCTCATTCCCCACAACTCCAGCCACCTCACACTCTCTCCCAGACCCATTGAGGTGGACCTTCAGCCTCCTAATCTCCTCCTGGAGAAGCAAGACCTCCTTCTTCAACTCTACAACCTCAATTTTTAAAACACTGCAGAAGCAAGCCATGCTTTGTAACCGTCCACGCTAATCCCCAAAGCAGCTCAGGGTCCGTGACCTCACGTGACGACTGACCACTGGCCACTGTCGTAGTGTTTGCTCACTATTTTCTTTTTAAGCCAAATATTCTAGTCCTTAAAAACGTGGTAACCCCACTCATGTTGTTCACGGTGGTATGGTATCTCCCACACATTGTTCACATTGGAACACCGCCACACACGCTGTTTACACTGGTATCCCGCAGCACACTGTTTACATTGGTATACACTCACACCCTTTTCACGCTGGTATACACAAACCCTCTTCACGCTGGTATACACAAACCCTCTTCACGCTGGTATACACACACCCTCTTCACGCTGGTATACACAAACCCTCTTCACGCTGGTATACACAAACCCTCTTCACGCTGGTATACACAAACCCTCTTCACGTTGGTATCCACCTTCGTACGACAGGCACACTATTCACGTTGGTAAGGGGCCTCTGCCCCCTACAACCAACACATGTAATACATCTGCTAGCACCTGTTAACAGCCAACAGCTTTGAAGATACAAACAACACACCTGTTTTCCATACAACAAGAAAACGTCACGTCAGTTCCTCCTGTTGTCAGCGGAGAGTAGCGTAGAAACACATTTAATTCATCTCGTACTCCTGTTAACAGCGGGCAGGCTAACAGAAACATACACATCGCATTTGTTACACATGTCAACAGAAAACGATCCACCTGTTAACAGCGGAATGTCTCTCGACACTACACAATGCACAAAATATAGACCATTGTGTTTTATGATGTCAGGTATTGTAGGATGGCAGGTATTGTAGGGTGGCAGGTATTGATGGATGTCAGGTATTGTAGGATGTCAGGTATTGTAGGGTGGCAGGTATTGATGGATGTCAGGTATTGTAGGATGTCAGGTATTGTAGGATGTCAAGTATTGTAGGATGTCAGGTATTGCAGGATGACAGGTATTGAAGGTTGGCAAGTATTGTAAAATAGCAGATATTAAAGGATGGGAGGTGTTGTAGGATTACTGGAATTGTAGGATAACATGCAATGTAGGATAAGTACTGTAGGATAACAGGTACCAAAGGATGGCAGGTATTGCAGGATGACAGGTACGGAAAGATGGCAGGTACAGGAGGATGACAGATACTGTAGAATAGCAGATATTATAGGATGGCAGGTACTGTAGAATAACAGGTACTGAAGGATGACAGGTACTGCACGATGGATGGCAGGTATTGAAGGATGGCTGGCATTGTTGGATGACAGGTACTGTAAGATGGCAGGAATTGTTGTATGGCATTTATTTTAGAAAAAAAAAAACAGGTATTAATTAATGGTAAATATTGTAGGATGGAATTTATTGTAGGATGCACATATTGTATGACAGCAGGTATCCTAGGATGACAGGTACAGTGGGATGGCAGGTACTGCAGAATTGCTGGTACTGTAGGATGGCGGCAGTAGTTGCAGCAAAAACAGCAACAGCAGCAGTAATTGCAACAAAAACAGCAACGGCAGTTGTAGCAAAAACAGCAATGGCAGCAGTAGTTGCAGCAAAAACAGCAACGGCAGTTGTAGCAAAAACAGCAATGGCAGCAGTAGTTGCAGCAAAAACAGCAACGGCAGCAGTTGCAGCAAAAACAGCAATGGCAGCAGTTGCAGCAAAAACAGCAATGGCAGTTGTAGCAAAAACAGCAACGGCAGAAGTTGCAGCAAAAACAGCAATGGCAGCAGTAGTTGCAGCAAAAACAGCAACGGCAGCAGTTGCAGCACAAACAGCAACGGCAGTAGTAGTTGTAGCAAAAACAGCAATGGCAGTTGTAGCAAAAACAGCAATGGAAGCAGTTGCAGCAAAAACAGCAATGGCAGCAGTTGCAGCAAAAACAGCAATGGCAGCAGTTGCAGCAAAAACAGCAATGGCAGCAGTAGTTGTAGCAAAAACAGCAACGGCAGCAGTAGTTGTAGCAAAAACAGCAACGGCAGCAGTAGTTGTAGCAAAAACAGCAACGGCAGCAGTTGTAGCAAAAACAGCAACGGCAGCAGTAGTTGCAGCAAAAACAGCAACAGTAGCAGTTATAGCAAAACAGCAACAGTAGCAGTTGTAGCAAAACAGCAACGGCAGCAGTAGTTGTAGCAAAAAACAGCAACGGCAGTAGTTGTAGCAAAAACAGCAACGGCAGCAGTTGCAGCAAAAACAGCAACGGCAGCAGTTGCAGCAGAAACAGCAACGGCAGCAGTAGTTGTAGCAAAAACAGCAACGGCAGCAGCTGCAGCAAAAACAGCAACGGCAGCAGTTGCAGCAAAAACAGCAACGGCAGCAGTAGTTGTAGCAAAAACAGCAACGGCAGTAGTTGTAGTAAAAACAGCAACGGCAGCAGTAGTAGCTAAAACAGCAACGGCAGCAGTTGCAGCAAAAACAGCAATGGCAGCAGTTGCAGCAAAAACAGCAATGGCAGCAGTAGTTGCAGCAAAAACAGCAACAGCAGCAGTAGTTGTAGCAAAAACAGCAACGGCAGCAGTAATTGTAGCAAAAACAGCAACAGTAGCAGTTGTAGCAAAAACAGCAACGGCAGCAGTTGTAGCAAAAACAACAACGGCAGCAGTTGCAGCAAAAACAGCAACGGCAGCAGTAGTTGTAGCAAAAACAGCAACGGCAGCAGTTGCAGCAAAAACAGCAACGGCAGCAGTAGTTGTAGCAAAAACAGCAACGGCAGCAGTAGTTGTAGCAAAAACAGCAACAGTAGTTGTAGCAAAAACAGCAACGGCAGCAGTTGTAGCAAAAAACAGCAACGGCAGCAGTTGCAGCAAAAACAGCAATGGCAGCAGTAGTTGTAGCAAAAACAGCAACGGCAGCAGTTGCAGCAAAAACAGCAATGGCAGCAGTTGCAGCAAAAACAGCAACGGCAGCAGTGGTTGTAGCAAAAACAGCAACGGCAGCAGTAGTTGTAGCAAAAACAGCAACAGTAGCAGTAGTTGTAGCAAAAACAGCAACGGCAGCAGCTGCAGCAAAAACAGGAACGGCAGTAGTTGTAGCAAAAACAGCAACGGCAGCAGTAGTTGTAGCAAAAACAGCAACCGCAGCAGTAGTTGTAGCAAAAACAGCAACCGCAGCAGTTGCAGCAAAAACAGCAACGGCAGCAGTTGTAGCAAAAACAGCAACGGCAGCAGCTGCAGCAAAAACAGCAACGGCAGTAGTTGTAGCAAAAACAGCAACGGCAGCAGTAGTTGTAGCAAAAACAGCAACGGCAGCAGTAGTTGTAGCAAAAACAGCAACGGCAGCAGTAGTTGTAGCAAAAACAGCAACGGCAGCAGTTGTAGCAAAAACAGCAACGGCAGCAGTAGTTGTAGCAAAAACAGCAACGGCAGTAGTTGTAGCAAAAACAGCAACGGCAGTAGTTACAGCAAAAACAGCAACGGCAGCAGTAGCTGTAGCAAAAACAGCAACGGCAGCAGTAGTAGCAAAAACAGCAACGGCAGCAGTTTGCAGCAAAAACAGCAATAGGCAAAAACAGCAACGGCAGCAGTAGTTGTAGCAGCAAAAACAGCAACGGCAGTAGTAGTTAGCAAAAACAGCAACGGCAGCAGTAGTTGTAGCAAAAAGCAACAGTAGCAGTTGTAGCAAAAACAGCAACGGCAGCAGTAGTTGCAGCAAAAACAGCAACAGTAGCAGTAGTTGTAGCAAAAACAGCAACGGCAGCAGTAGTTGTAGCAAAAACAGCAACGGCAGCAGTAGTTGTAGCAAAAACAGCAACGGCAGCAGTAGTTGTAGCAAAAACAGCAACAGTAGCAGTAGTTGTAGCAAAAACAGCAACGGCAGCAGTAGCACAAACAGCAACAGCAGCAGTAGCTGTAGCAAAAACAGCAACGGCAGCAGTAGTTGTAGCGCAAAACAGCAACAGCAACGGCAGCAGTAGCAGTAGTTGTAGCAAAAACAGCAACGGCAGCAGCAACGGCAGCAGTAGTTGCAATGGCAGCAGTAGTTGCAGCAAAAACAGCAACAGCAGCAGTAGCAAAAACAGCAACAGTAGCAGTAGTTGCAGCAAAAACAGCAACGGCAGCAGTAGCAGTAGTTGTAGCAAAAACAGCAACGGCAGCAGTAGTTGTAGCAAAAACAGCAACGGCAGCAGTTGCAGCAAAAACAGCAACGGCAGCAGTTGCAGCAGAAACAGCAACGGCAGCAGTAGCAAAAACAGCAACGGCAGCAGTTGTAGCAAAAACAGCAATAGGCAGCAGTTGCAGCAAAAGCAGCAACAGCAGCAGTAGTTGTTGCAGCAAAAACAGCAACAGCAGCAGTAGTTGTAGCAAAAACAGCAACGGCAGCAGTAATTGTAGCAAAAACAGCAACAGTAGCAGTTGTAGCAAAAACAGCAACGGCAGCAGTTGTAGCAAAAACAACAACGGCAGCAGTTGCAGCAAAAACAGCAACGGCAGCAGTAGTTGTAGCAAAAACAGCAACGGCAGCAGTTGCAGCAAAAACAGCAACGGCAGCAGTAGTTGTAGCAAAAACAGCAACGGCAGCAGTAGTTGTAGCAAAAACAGCAACAGTAGTTGTAGCAAAAACAGCAACGGCAGCAGTTGTAGCAAAAAACAGCAACGGCAGCAGTTGCAGCAAAAACAGCAATGGCAGCAGTAGTTGTAGCAAAAACAGCAACGGCAGCAGTTGCAGCAAAAACAGCAATGGCAGCAGTTGCAGCAAAAACAGCAACGGCAGCAGTGGTTGTAGCAAAAACAGCAACGGCAGCAGTAGTTGTAGCAAAAACAGCAACAGTAGCAGTAGTTGTAGCAAAAACAGCAACGGCAGCAGCTGCAGCAAAAACAGGAACGGCAGTAGTTGTAGCAAAAACAGCAACGGCAGCAGTAGTTGTAGCAAAAACAGCAACCGCAGCAGTAGTTGTAGCAAAAACAGCAACCGCAGCAGTTGCAGCAAAAACAGCAACGGCAGCAGTTGTAGCAAAAACAGCAACGGCAGCAGCTGCAGCAAAAACAGCAACGGCAGTAGTTGTAGCAAAAACAGCAACGGCAGCAGTAGTTGTAGCAAAAACAGCAACGGCAGCAGTAGTTGTAGCAAAAACAGCAACGGCAGCAGTAGTTGTAGCAAAAACAGCAACGGCAGCAGTTGTAGCAAAAACAGCAACGGCAGCAGTAGTTGTAGCAAAAACAGCAACGGCAGTAGTTGTAGCAAAAACAGCAACGGCAGCAGTAGTAGCTAAAACAGCAACGGCAGCAGTTGCAGCAAAAACAGCAATGGCAGCACGTAGTTGCAGCAAAAACAGCAACGGCAGTAGTAGTTACAGCAAAAACAGCAACGGCAGCAGTAGCTGTAGCAAAAATAGCAACGGCAGCAGTAGTTGCAGCAAAAACAGCAACAGTAGCAGTAGTTGTAGCAAAAACAGCAACGGCAGCAGTAGTTGTAGCAAAAACAGCAACGGCAGCAGTAGTTGTAGCAAAAACAGCAACGGCAGCAGTAGTTGTAGCAAAACAGCAACAGTAGCAGTAGTTGTAGCAAGAACAGCAACGGCAGTAGTAGCTGTAGCAAAAACAGCAACGGCAGCAGTAGTTGTAGCGAAAACAGCAACAGTAGCAGTTGTAGCAAAAACAGCAACGGCAGCAGTAGTTGTAGCAAAAACAGCAACAGTAGCAGTAGTTGTAGCAAAAACAGCAACGGCTGCAGTAGTTGTAGCAAAAACAGCAACGGCAGCAGTAGTTGTAGCAAAAACAGCAACGGCAGCAGTAGTTGTAGCAAAAACAGCAACGGCAGCAGTAGTTGTAGCAAAAACAGCAATGGCAGCAGTTGCAGCACAAACAGCAACAGCAGCAGTAGTTGTAGCAAAAACAGCAACAGAAGTAGATGTAGCAAAAACAGCAACGGCAGCAGTTGCAGCAAAAACAGCAACGGCAGCAGTTGCAGCAGAAACAGCAACGGCAGCAGTAGTTGTAGCAAAAACAGCAACGGCAGCAGCTGCAGCAAAAACAGCAACGGCAGCAGTTGCAGCAAAAACAGCAACGGCAGCAGTAGTTGTAGCAAAAACAGCAACGGCAGTAGTTGTAGTAAAAACAGCAACGGCAGCAGTAGTAGCTAAAACAGCAACGGCAGCAGTTGCAGCAAAAACAGCAATGGCAGCAGTTGCAGCAAAAACAGCAATGGCAGCAGTAGTTGCAGCAAAAACAGCAACAGCAGCAGTAGTTGTAGCAAAAACAGCAACGGCAGCAGTAATTGTAGCAAAAACAGCAACAGTAGCAGTTGTAGCAAAAACAGCAACGGCAGCAGTTGTAGCAAAAACAACAACGGCAGCAGTTGCAGCAAAAACAGCAACGGCAGCAGTAGTTGTAGCAAAAACAGCAACGGCAGCAGTTGCAGCAAAAACAGCAACGGCAGCAGTAGTTGTAGCAAAAACAGCAACGGCAGCAGTAGTTGTAGCAAAAACAGCAACAGTAGTTGTAGCAAAAACAGCAACGGCAGCAGTTGTAGCAAAAAACAGCAACGGCAGCAGTTGCAGCAAAAACAGCAATGGCAGCAGTAGTTGTAGCAAAAACAGCAACGGCAGCAGTTGCAGCAAAAACAGCAATGGCAGCAGTTGCAGCAAAAACAGCAACGGCAGCAGTGGTTGTAGCAAAAACAGCAACGGCAGCAGTAGTTGTAGCAAAAACAGCAACAGTAGCAGTAGTTGTAGCAAAAACAGCAACGGCAGCAGCTGCAGCAAAAACAGGAACGGCAGTAGTTGTAGCAAAAACAGCAACGGCAGCAGTAGTTGTAGCAAAAACAGCAACCGCAGCAGTAGTTGTAGCAAAAACAGCAACCGCAGCAGTTGCAGCAAAAACAGCAACGGCAGCAGTTGTAGCAAAAACAGCAACGGCAGCAGCTGCAGCAAAAACAGCAACGGCAGTAGTTGTAGCAAAAACAGCAACGGCAGCAGTAGTTGTAGCAAAAACAGCAACGGCAGCAGTAGTTGTAGCAAAAACAGCAACGGCAGCAGTTGTAGCAAAAACAGCAACGGCAGCAGTAGTTGTAGCAAAAACAGCAACGGCAGTAGTTGTAGCAAAAACAGCAACGGCAGCAGTAGTAGCTAAAACAGCAACGGCAGCAGTTGCAGCAAAAACAGCAATGGCAGCACGTAGTTGCAGCAAAAACAGCAACGGCAGTAGTAGTTACAGCAAAAACAGCAACGGCAGCAGTAGCTGTAGCAAAAATAGCAACGGCAGCAGTAGTTGCAGCAAAAACAGCAACAGTAGCAGTAGTTGTAGCAAAAACAGCAACGGCAGCAGTAGTTGTAGCAAAAACAGCAACGGCAGCAGTAGTTGTAGCAAAACAGCAACAGTAGCAGTAGTTGTAGCAAGAACAGCAACGGCAGTAGTAGCTGTAGCAAAAACAGCAACGGCAGCAGTAGTTGTAGCGAAAACAGCAACAGTAGCAGTTGTAGCAAAAACAGCAACGGCAGCAGTAGTTGTAGCAAAAACAGCAACAGTAGCAGTAGTTGTAGCAAAAACAGCAACGGCTGCAGTAGTTGTAGCAAAAACAGCAACGGCAGCAGTAGTTGTAGCAAAAACAGCAACGGCAGCAGTAGTTGTAGCAAAAACAGCAACGGCAGCAGTAGTTGTAGCAAAAACAGCAATGGCAGCAGTTGCAGCACAAACAGCAACAGCAGCAGTAGTTGTAGCAAAAACAGCAACAGAAGTAGTTGTAGCAAAAAAAAACACAAGCAGTAGTTGCAGCAAAAACAGCAACGGCAGCAGTTGTAGCAATAGCATCATCTATTGTAGAAACAGCAGCAACAGTTGTAGAAACAGCAGCACTTGTAGAAACAGCAACAGCTGTAGCAACAGCAGCAGCAGTAAATAGAACAAAAACTCCTCCACTATTTACAACAAATACAACAACAAATAGAACAAAAGCACTTGAAACGGTAGAAACAAAAACAAAACCAAATGTATCAACAGCAACGACTACAATAATATAAACAGCAGTATCAATAACAACAGTCGAAACAACCGCAGCAAAAACAGAGTGACGAAAACAATAACACTGTCCGTTATAACTGTAGCAACCTCATTATCAATAAAATTTTAGCAATTACAACAAAAAACTACAGCAGCAGTAGTAACAACAGCAGAAACAACAAAAGCAGCAGTAGTTGTAAGAACTTAAGAAAAAGCATGAAAACTAAAAAAAAAAAAAAAGCCAACAGAAATGATGGCAGAAATGAGCAACAGAAGCAACAGCAAAAACAATAGAAACAGCAGTAAAGCACACACCATCAACAATAACACAAAGAATAGCTATAATAACAGTAGCAGCAGCTGTAGCACAACAGCATTGAATTGTAGCGGAAACAAAAACGACAAAAACAGCAATAAAAAAAACGACAAACAATAAAAAAAAGTAAGCAATCATAAAATACTGCAACAACAGCCGTGACAACACTCTAAAGAGCAGTAAGTTTAACCATACCAACAGCAGCATAAGTAAACCCAAACAACAGCATGAGAATCAACAGCAGCGACGGCGACAAGAAAAAATAAAAGCTTCATCAAAAGGAATAGCAATGCCAGTAATAACAACAAAAAAGTGAAAACAATGTCAACAACATCAAAATTAGCAAAAGTAGCAGCAACAGCAACAATACTAACAGTAACAGAAGCAACAACAACAACGGAGAGTAAAAACGTGGACACACTGACGTCCCAAACGTAAGCTCCACGTCGTAATGTTTTAAAAAACAAAAAGAAATCCATGAAAAAAATATCCTCTGTAAAGAATTGTTTTAGAATTTTATGGAAGTTTAGAGATGGATTCACGAATTCCCAGGAGTCAGAAATAACGCAAGTGCAATTACCAAGTGTAAACATGAAGCAAGAGATACGAAGCCACTTCAGAAACTAAACAAGGCGAGAGACAAAGCAAATACCCGTGAATGCCTGAGAGTGCAAGTCATTTCAGTCTCTGACACCCCGCGGTACACTGCAGGAAATTATTCTCAAATGACGTGATTAATCAGACCAAGGGCGCAGTGTCATAAAATTGATGATAGGATCAATGTTTAAGGTGAAATTTTAAACACGAGCGCACAAGCACCCACGCAAGCGTAGTTTCCGAGATATATTAACGACATACCAGAAGCGATTAAGTTAAATGTATCCTTGTATGCTGATGTAAAACTAATGAGAAGAATTAAAACCGATGTGGACAAGCAACGGTTACAAATGGATCGACACACACTGCAAGATAGGTCAGATTAGTGGTTACTTGAATTTGAACTCCAACAAATGTAATGTTCTGAAGACTGGGGAAGGGCCAAGAAGATCTAGCACAGTGTTCGCTTGGAGAACAATAGCTGCAGTCCTCACTCAGAGAGAGGCACAGTGCCAAGCATAGCGCCAAACATATCGCCCGGGGAGCACAACAAAATAACAGTCTTCAGTAATCTAAAGTCATATAATTGCACTTTATACATATGTAAGGCCCATCATTAAGTATGCAGCACCAGCATGGAACCCACACCTGATTAAGCTTGTTAAGAAGCTGGAAAAAGTGCTTAAATATGGAACGAGGCTAGCTCCAGAACATACATAGAGGTTTGGGTTATGAGGAGTGGCTAAAGTTGCCAATCCTGACGACAGAGGACAGAAGAATCAGAGAAAACATGATAACATGCAAATTGCTCAGATAAATTCACTAGCTTCCCTAACTACCCAGAACTCAGTCAGGGACTGGAATATCCTGAACTAAGAACTGAAGGTAGGGTCCACATATTTTTAAGAATAGGTATGATAGAGCCCAAGATAACAGGAGGTAGTCGGGAACGTGGCAAGTCTAGAGATTTTCCGCTTTCCTGATCAATTTCCACTTATCCTGGCAAGGCCAGGATCTAATGCTCTAACCCCTACAACCGCATATAGCTGAGAATATAAAAGTTGTTACAAACACATGAGCTATGAATCGATCCCTGCAACCACAATTATGTAAATGCACACATGCACGCACACAAACACATACAGCTGATGGAGAGGACAAAAAAGCGAAAGGAGCTAGGAAAGGAGACAAGGATGGAACCAGCAGAGGTCAGTCAGAGCAGAACAGAGAAGCAAGGGCAAGCACACACACAACTATCCTCAGAACCCCACAACCTATCACACCATCCCAACACACACTACAATCCATACCCACAGCTTCCACCCAACCCCCAACCATAGAATCCCACAGTATGCTACCAGGTCTCCCACCCCCACAGGCCCCCCAAACCACAGTGTTGGAAAGGAAACTGAAGGTATGGTACACAAACGCTGATGGAATAACAAACAAGTGGGAGGAGTGGCACGAAAGAGTCAAAGAGGCATCACCGGACATCATAGCGCTCACAGAAATCAACCTTACAGGTATGATAACAGATGCCATCTTTCCAACGGGATACCAGATCCTGAGGAAAGACAGAAGGAACAGGGGGGGTGGAGGAGTGGCACTGCTGATCAAACACTGATGGATTTTTGATGAGCTGGAGAGAGGAAACAGCGGAGAAGAAAGTGATTACATAGCGGGAATGCTTCACTCTGGAGGTCCCAAGGTGGTAATTGCAGTGATGTATAACCCACCACAGAACAGCAGGAGGCCAGGGCAAGAGTATGACGAGAGCAATAGAGCGATGGTTGACACACTGGCTGCAGTGGCCAGAAGAACTCATGCATGCAGGGCAAAGCTCCTGATCATGGGTGACTTTAACCACAAGGAGATCGACTGGGAGAACTTGGAGCCACATGGGGGCCAAGATACATGGAGGGCTAAGATGATGGAGGTGGTACTGGAAAACTTCATGTACCAACACGTAAGGGATACTACAAGAGAGAGAGAGAGGAGAGGATGAACCAGCAAGACTGGACTTAGTATTCACCTTGAGTAGTACAGATATCGAGGACATAACATATGAAAGACCCCTTGGGGCCAGCGATCATGTGGTTTTGAGCTTCGAATACACAGTAGAGCTAGAAGTGGAGGGGGAAGCAGGAAGGCCAGGACAAATGAAACCAAACTACAAGAAAGGGGACTACACGGGAATGAGGAACTTCCTGTACGAGGTTCAGTGGGACAGAGAGCTGGCAGGGAAGCCAGTTAATGAGATGATGGAATATGTAGCAACAATGTGCAAGGAGGCTGAGGAGAGGTTTGTACCCAAGGGTAACAGGATTAATGAAAAAGCCAGGATGAGCCCATGGTTCACCCAAAGGTGCAAGGAGGCAAAAACCAAGTGTGCTAGGGAATGGAAGAAATATAGAAGGCAAAGGACCCAGGAGAATAAGGAGAGCAGTCGTAGAGCCAGACACGAATATGCACAGATAAGGGAGACCCAACAACATGAAAACGACATAGCAGCGAAAGCCAAATCTGACCCGAAGCTGTTATACAGCCACATCAGGAGGAAAACAGTCAAGAACCAGGTAATCAGGCTAAGGAAGGAGGAGAGACAACAAGAAATGACCGTGAAGTATGTGAGGAACTCAACAAGAGATTCAAAGAAGTGTTCACAGAGGAGACAGAAGGGGCTCCAGAAAGACGGAGAGGTGGGGCACACCACCAGGTGCTGGACACAGTACACACAACCGAGGAAGAAGTGAAGAGGCTTCTGAGTGAGCTAGATGGGGCCAGATAACATCTCTCCATGGGTCCTGAGAGAGGGAGCAGAGGCGCTAAGTGTACCCCTAACAACAATATTCAATACATCTATCGAAACAGGGAGATTGCCTAAGGCATGGAAGACAGCAAATGTAGTCCCAATCTTTAAAAAAGGAGACAGACATGAAGCACTAAACTACAGACCAGTGTCACTGACATGTATAGTATGCAAAGTCATGGAGAAGATTGTCAGGAGAAGAGTGGTGGAACACCTAGAAAGGAATGATCTCATCAACAGCAGCCAACATGGTTTCAGGGACGGGAAATCCTGTGTCACAAACCAACTGGAGTTCTATGACAACGTGACAGCAGTAAGACAAGAGAGAGAGGAGTGGGTGGATTGCATTTTCTTGGACTGGAAGAAGGCGTTTGACACAGTACCACACAAGAGGTTAGTGCAAAAACTGGAGGACCAAGCAGGGATAACAGGGAAGGCACTACAATGGATCAGGGAATACTTGTCAGCAAGACAGCAGCGAGTAATGGTACGTGGCGAGGTGTCAGAGTGGGCACCTGTGACCAGCGGGGTCCCACAGGCGTCAGTCCTAGGACCAGTGCTGTTTCTGGTATTTGTGAACGACATGACGGAAGGAATAAACTCCGAGGCGTCCATGTTTGCAGATGACGTGAAGTTGAGAAGAATTCATTCGATCGAAGACCAGGCAGAACTACAAAGGGATCTGGACAGGCTGCAGACCTGGCCCAACAATTGGCTCCTGGAGTTCAATCCCACCAAGTGCAAAGTCATGAAGATTGGGGAAGGGCAAAGAAGACCGCAAACGGAGTACAGTCTAGGGGGCCAGAGACCACAAACCTCACTAAAGGAAAATGATCTTGGGGTGAGTATAGCACCAGGCACATCTCCTGAAGCGCACATCAACCAAATAACTGCTGCAGCATATGAGCGCCTGGCAAACCTGAGAACAGCATTCCGACATCTTAATAAGGATCGTTCAGGACCCTGTACACCGTGTACGTTAGGCCCATATTGGAGTATGCGGCACCAGTTTGGAACCCACACCTAGCCAAGCACGTAAAGAAACTAGAGAAAGTGCAATGGTTTGCAGCAAGACTAGTCCCAGAGCTAAGAGTAATGTCCTACGAGGAGAGGTTAAGGGAAATCAACCTGACGACACTGGAGGACAGGAGAGATAGGGGGGGGGACATGATAACGACTTACAAAATACTGAGAGGAATTGACAAGGTGGACAAAGACAGGATGTTCCAGAGACTGGACACAGCAACACGGGGACACAGTTGGAAGCTGAAGACACAGATGAATCACAGGGATGTTAGGAAGTATTTCTTCAGCCACAGAGTAGTCAGGAAGTGGAATAGTTTGGGAAGCGATGTAGTGGAGGCAGGATCCATACATAGCTTTAAGCAGAGGTATGATAAAGCTCACGGTTCAGGGAGAGCGACCTAGTAGCGACCAGTGAAGAGGCGGGGCCAGGAGCTTCGACTCGATCCCTGCAACCTCAACTAGGTGAGTACAACTAGGTGAGTACACACACACACTCAATACAAATGACTAGTAAGTTTGTAAGATGAACAAAAACATTACGTAGGTATTCTTAGTGGAAACTATAACATTACCAGAGACTCGAAGATGAGTGCACCAGTGAGTACTAGAAACAATACATACAACAGAAGTGAAGAAACTACTCAGCTACCGCGGATTCTGAGAGAGAAAGTAGAAAACCTGTATTAACTAGTAGTCACCGTCTTCAAGGCAATTGAAACAGAGCAGCTGTTGAAGATGTGGAAACCAGTGAGTGTGAACCCAGTATTTAAGGAAAAAGCGACAAACTGGCAGCATTAAATTACAGACCAGTGTCACTGACATACATAGTATGTAAGTTTGTGGGAATAATTTGAAAAGTAGAGGAACCTGGAAAGCAGAAGATTTATGAGCTACTGTCAGCATTGTTATAGAGAAGAATAACTCCAGTCTGCTAGTGTTCTATATCAAGGTTATGAAAGTTGGGCAAGAGAGGGAATAATGGGTGGACTATATATTTCAGAACTGTAAGAAGGCATTTGATACAGTACTGCACAGGAGACTACGGCAAAAGCTAGAGGAGCAGACAGGGATAACTACGAAAGCAATACAGTGGATCAAGTAATATTTAACAGAAAGGGAACAAATGGTGTTTGTCGTGAAGCAAAAGAGTTTTATCCGGAAGCAGCTGTCGGTTTATGTAAAGTGTGGCGGCTGTGGTTCAACAATGGTCACTAATTGTATCAGTACTGTTCCTTGTGTACATAATATTCATGACAGAAGAAACAGTCAGCGGTGCCTCTGTTCGCAAATGACGTGAAACTATTAAGAATACGGATAGAGGCAGACCAGTAAAGACTGCTAATAAATCTGGAAAGGTTGAAGAATTAGTCTGAAAAGTGACTGAGAATTTAACCCAAGAAAATGCAGTTTTGAAAATCGGTGAAGGGCAAAGACGACCGGAAACAGAGTACAGGCTAAAAGAACAAGCGCACATAAACCGACTAACCGCAGCAGGAAACAAGGCACCAGCAAATTTACGGTAAGCTTTCAGGAACCTCAACAATGATTCATCGACAACAATGGCCAGGACCATCATGGTGTATACCACTAGAATGGTTCCCACATCTGATGAATCATTTGAAGAAGGAAACAAAGGCCAAAGGTTTACAACCAAAGTTGTTGCGGAGCTAAGGGCAACAAACAATGAAGAAGCTTCAGGAGCTAAACCTGATTATATTAGAGGACAGAGGAAAGAGTCCCATGGGCACGAGGGCTGAAACGAAATTCAAAATACACACACACACACACACACACACACATACACACACGTCTTGTTTATAAACAACTTTGTCGGAAATAAAAGCTAAAGATTATATAACCAATAGTTTCAGAGAGGATATAAATATAATGCAAGAAACCAGACGATTAGAGAGCGCTCTATTTATGCTTTATCAGTCTTGACTGCTCCCTCGATTCCAATTTCCCGTGGGCTGGGAACGCTGAGAGTCAAGTACACAAGTGAAGCTGATATATCTCAAACAAGGACGACAAGATGCTCGAGGCCATTTAAATCCTGCGTTTCTACGTTCCTCAACTTGGCATAAAAAAATTTTTAAATGGCTTGAATTTGAAGTTTTATTGGGAGACTGTTAAAAAAATCACAAATTAAATATTTCCTTGGTTCATAGTATCTAACAGAAGATCATACCTCTAGTTTAGAAACTAGCTTAGCTGGTTTTTCTTTTATTTTCTGATAAATTACTGAATACGCGCATCATCCATTCAATTATTTTTTCAATAAAAGGAATCCTCTCCAGGTACACTGAAAGAAAATACCAAGTTCAAAACTTGGCTCACTCTTAGCAGAAGTTCCTGTCGACGATATTGTGCCTTAAAACTGCAACATTAATTGAATAAATGATGAAAGGAATGTATTCCAAGCAATCCCTGAAGAGCACTACCCCGACTATTTCCTTCTACTGGTAAGTAGTACATTTCCCTATGGACCAGTTACTTCACTTTCTGTTTATGTTGGACAAAGGAGGACAACGAGGTGTCTCAGACTCATAATTCAATGAAGCAGGATGCTGCTTTCTTTTGACATTGTTAAAGCGGTAACCACCAACTGGTAAGAGAATGACAGCAATTAACGACTGAGGATCGAGCCTCCATGCAGCGCATGGAGATGAGCTAACAACTCCTGGATATTTTTAATCAAAGGGAAGACAGATACATACTATTCCAGAGAGGAGAGCGCACACGGACAATCTGAATATACAGTAAAGCGAGAACTAAGCCAGCCATCAGGACCAGAGCAACAAAGATGACAAGGAGCCACGTAGTGAACACAAAGGCCATTCTTGAGAGCTGCAAATAGTAAGACTCCTCACCAGTATTCGCGGCAAAAGTAACTCCAGCCTCGTTCTTTGACCCCGTCTATCTCTGAAGCATGAACCAGAAACAGCACAACTCTAAACAAAGGTTGGCCATTGTCCTCTGATCCATTCCTCAAGTTATGGGTGAGACCACATTATGAATACCTCGTGCCAACACAACATCCACTTTGAGTTTCTTTACATGAGAGAAATGTCACTTGCTGCTCAGAGGGAAGGAGCATATTACGAAATAGCACTTCAGAAGGAGGCTTTCTAACCTGGAACAGGATAAAATGAACAACCATCTTTCGGGAGGAAACCCAGCATTCCTTAGAAGCTACTCAATCTCTGGTGTAAGATATTGACATCTGAAGCCTGTGACAAGCCACCCCAGAAGTTGACAACGTGTAGTACAATGCAAGATAGACTATGTACAGTGAAGCCTTGATACCATCAGGGATAAAACTGACCATACCATACATGCCAGGTCTTGATACATCAGGAATAACACCGACCACATCATACATGTCAGGCCTTCATACCATGAAGGATAACACTGACCGTACTATACATGTCAGGCCTTAATACCATCAAGGATAACACTGACCACGCCATACGCGTGAGGCCTTGACACAATCAGGGCCACTTGTGCGATGCTCAAAATGCTGCACTTCAGAATCCCTCACTTCCTAGAGTAACCCCCGCGAGCCTCATAAACCATCCTTCACCTTGAACGATGTCTTAAAAGAACTGTTGAAAAGCAGGAACAGCCGGCCCCGCAGTCCCAGGTTTTGGAGACGGCGAAGGACGCAATAGGCTTTCTCCAGATCGAAGACTGCCATGGGATGAAGGTCTCTGGCGAAACTCTTCAGGATGCTAACTGCCACCCGAACCAAGAGGCCCGTCTTCAATCGGAACTTGTAAAAACCAAACACCGAAGAGATGCAGCTTTTCACTTCCATCCTGCAATACACTCAGTGCAAAGATAATAATAATAATAATAATAATAATAATAATAATAATATTTTAGTTAGATTAGATGTGCTTAGTCAAGTTACGAATATTATGATCTAACCCAGCCCATCTTAGACAAATATAATCTAAAACATGTTTTGGAATTAAGTATATTACGGGAACGCCTGGACTGTAAACTTGCCAATGACTGGATATGGCGCGCATTATAACTCAAAATCATCGCCTCGTAAAAGATTATGTGGCTAATATCTCCTAAAATAGGAATTTACTCAAGCTTTTTTTTTTTTGCGTAGGTTTGGATACCGTGCTCGTATCAAGAAAATTAGCAAAAGGTCGAGTGCTAACGAGCAGCTGATCTCGGTACTAACGCAGTGGACTAAGAACCACGTACATGTTTACTGCTATGTAAACAGTGATAAGAAATGTAAAGGGGACTGATAGTCTTTGCCTACTCAGGATAGAACCCGACTTCTTTAATGGCGAGTGGAAGACACTACCACTGGGTTATCGAGTCGAAATGCGTTATAATCGAAATTCGACGAAGTCAAGCGATGGTCAGAGTCAAAGATTTACCTTTGGTCCATGATGGTACCATTCTCTTTAGGCCCAAACTAAACCAAAATTTAAACCCGACAGAAAAAAAACAGTTTATTAATTACCGGTAAAATTTCACAGGAGTCTTTCATGAATGATGCATAACAGTTTATATCCGTAAATAAAATAATAAACAACTATAAAATAAAAGTCTGCCATAATTAATCAAAGATTATTCTCAATCATTAAAAAAAAAAGACGACAGAAAATAATACATACAAACGACAACGAAAAACTAAATCGAAAATAACAACAGCGTCCATTCTTCCACTAGCCAAATTCTTGCAGTTAATGATAAAAAGTTTACCTTACTAATACTAGAGCATATAATGACTTAGTATTATCAGTAGTAGTAGATGTCGATTTCAAAAACAGGTGCTAAACCCGTATGAGTTTAGCGCCTGTTAGGTCTGAGTATATTTCCTTTTTTTTTTTTTTGATGGCGCTTACAGCAGCATAAAATATGATAAGGAAAAAAGATTTACCTCATTGTATAGTCAGATGGAAGTACTAAACCCGTCGGAGCTTAGCGGATAATGATGCTTTGACGTTGAAAATCACATGTGATGGACTCCAGGCTGAGTGACTGATTACCTCAAACTCCTGATTTTCAACCATTCTTCTCTGTATTGAACTGAGGAAGCCACTGGTTGACGATATGTTTCCACAAAAAAGATACGCAAGTGTTGCACAAGTGTGTAATTCATCATCCCGTCGGTTCTCTGAACCATTTATCTACACTAATTCCAAGACTTGCTATGCTATTTGATCCTTACAGGTACAGAACTTCTCACTAAGTGTATTAATAATGCAAGACTTGCCTCTTTTCTTTATGAATTAACACAATTCACTGTATACATTTATGAAGGGGTTCAGGGAAAGCGGCAGCCCCGACTTTAGTCCTGGAGATGGGAAGTACAGTGTCTGCACTCTGAAGGTGGTGTGTTAATGTTGCAGTTTTGTAACTGTAGTGTAAGCGAGCCTCTGGCAAGACTTTGATGAAGTGAATGAAAGTTTTTCTTTTTCGGGCCACCCTGCCTTGGTGGGAGACGGCCGATGTGTTAATAAAAAATAAAACTATATACGTGTATTCCTCACGAATGTTACTGAGTGAACACAAACATGCTTCTTATTTGCTTAGTTTTCACAATGGTTAAATAGCACATCACTAAATATTGTATTATTTCCTCGCACTTATCACCATCCTAACCTCCACCTTCCCGGTGCTGTGTCCGCCGGACAAATGGAGTAACGATCAGTATTGCTTCGGAACTCTCATTGAACCAATCAGCCATCAGCTTTGAAGCTTAGCCGAGTGTTCAGTTACTCTGGTTGGTTCGTTTCCTAGATGAGAAACCTGTCGACTACACATGAACCATTAAGGTTATGATGAATTAGACACCTCTGCAACATCTGGGTATCTATTTTATAGACGTTTTGCCATCTAGTGGCATCATCACTACATTACTACACAAATAACCCGCACATAGGAGAGACGAGGTAACGACGACGTTTCGGTCCGACTTGGACCAGTCAAGAGTTCACTAAACCTTAAAATAGGATTCAGAGTAAATTTAAATGTAAATACACAGAGATGTTGTACATCATTGTAGTTTATACATTGCTGTTCAATAACATTCCAAGCGATGGTAAGTTTTACGTCATAAATAAATGTAACACGAAAACATTTATCGCTGATATAGAGGGAAAGACATATAATTATCGAATACTCGTCAGCTAACGTAGACTATTATATCAAAGATGTAACTAACATCTGTATCATTTCACTTAATAAGTTGAACTTACAAACAAAATCAAGTTTTGGTTCTGACCTTCACATCGAAAGTGTAAATAAACACTTTGTTGAAATTTATATTTGTGTTATCCTGTTTGTGTGTTAACTATTTGGTCTGATATATACTGGTGTTCAGTCTCAATGTATATAATCGAATACGTGTGCATTCATATAATATATATATATATATATATATATATATATATATATATATATATATATATATATATATATATATATATATATATATATATATATATGTGTGTGTGTGTGTGTGTGTATGTGTGTGTGTGTGTGTGTGTATGTGTGTGTGTGTGTGTGTGCTTTATTAATATACAGAATACATTGATAGAAAACACAAACATGAATACGTTGGTACAATATATCAAAGGTTATGAATCTCCTCCGAATCCAGATGCGAGCCCAGTATGCAGCAAGCATTTCCCCTCTGGATGGCCACGCTGAGGCGCTGGAACATGAAAATGGCTGCTTTTGGGTCTCTGGTGGTGTCGATGAGTCTAGAACTTAGTTCGTTAAGGAAACGTGTGGCATGTTTTCCCAATGATCCCAAGGTCTCTGATCCCACTGGGACTAATTGATAAATTGATACTCTAAATATATATATATATATATATATATATATATATATATATATATATATATATATATATATATATATACCGTAAGGTATGCATCACTGTGTACACACCAAAAGATGTGTATCTATCTGTGTTTATACGCCAAAAATTGTCTATATCATTGTATATATACTGACAGATGTCTCAGTGTATATATACCAAAAGGTGCGCATGTCTGAGTATATTCAACCAGAGCTCCGAAACTACGTTTACCGAAAGGTGAACATACAGTGTGTATGCGCCAGAAATGTTCATCTCAGTGCAGATAAACGAAGCGGTGCGTATCTGTGTATTCACACCATGAGGTGTGTATCTCCCAATGTGTACACATGAAGAGGTCTATATCTCTTAGTAATTACACACGAAGAAGTGTCGATCTCTCAGTGTATATATTCCAAAAGGGATATCTCTCTCAATGTATATACATTAAAAAGTGTGTATCTCTCAGAATATACACACTAAGAAATTAGTATCGCTCAACGCATATACACCAAGAGATGTGTATTTACTATTAATAATTTATCATTATTATTATTAAATAATCGGGCTAACAACTATGTGTCGGAATAATTCACAATTCACTTTGGAGAGGAATATAATGACATTTATAATGTTTAATATAATCATAAGAGCGCAGTGTAAACACAACACTATTAATACATAAAAACTCACACAAATATAATTTCGACCATCAAAGGCATTCATTGAAAACCAATAAATACTCCCAATAAAAAAATATCAACTTATTAACAAGCAGTAACAGAATCACACAGTAATACGTCGACCACAGACGTGTTGCAAATACAATGCTGAAAGACAGTAGCTACTGTAAACACGCACAGGAGATCAACGTGAATATTATTTTCCAGCAGTTCAGTTTAATATCTTTATTATGCACCCCATACCCATCCTGTGAACGGTAGTCAAAAGATTACGGAGGTACTTTGGGGTCCAGGGACTGGACCCCAAAGTTATGATAGCTGAACTAGTTACAAAGGTAATGAGCAAGCAGACAGAGTAGTTGATGCCTTACAGCGCTGCAACAGACGTTCCCTCAGGACATCTGCCTGGAAGAAGTACATAACACTAATTCTTACCAAAGCTGCATCTCTCTCTGTTCCGTTACAAGTTAATCCATTAAAGCATGACTTTATGGGAAAGTAATGAATACTGATTTGAGTACACTTGTACACTAGGCCAGTGACATCCTAGATGGCCCACATACACAAGAATTTTATTTCTCTACGATTGCACATTCCAAATCCACTTTACCTCTATCCCTTCCTTTCATGTGGAAAAAGACGCTTATGTACAGTTCAAGACATTTATTATAGGAAACCTTTCGCCACGAGTGACTTCTTCAGTCCTAATACAGAGGTAACAAAGAAACGTGTTTATATAGTGGCAGGAGTCAGGTGGAAAGCCGCGAGGGCGGTGGTAGTAGTAGTAGTAGTAGTAGTAGTAGTAGTAGTAGTAGTAGTAGAAGTAGTGGTGGTAGTAACTGTACAGCAATCCTTGACTTCACCTGGTTGATACGCAAACCAGCTGCCTTCCCGTAGACCCCTGCGACAGATCTTAATAAAGTCAGAAGATACGACGACAGTCATATCATCGACTCGGCTAATGTGCAATAACTCGAGGTTCACCCACCTCTGTACTGAACGATGGTCCATGAATCAGTCCATCAAGACTGATGAGCTGATCACATCGACTCCAAGCTGAGGGACTGATTAATTCAAACTACTTCTGATCTTCAACCATTCTTCTCTATATTATACTAAGGAAGCCAATAGTTATGATTGATGAAACGTTTCCACAATGATACCCAAGTGTTGCACTAACTTCTAACTCATCATGATACTCTATGTCTTCACACTTCGCGGCTTCAGGACCCCACACCGCCTCCTCCACCCATGGCTGATAATCCATGGCAAATGTTTGCAGCTTGTAACTTATGGATTCAGGCTTTCATTTTCTCAGTCTCCCCATATCAAACTGCGAAAATGAAAGCCTAGCCTCCAAATAATTATCTAAGTCATTTTTCTCAAAATTACATATACTCCACTCATACGTCATAATTATATGTATTGTGGAAAATTGCATTTATCTGAATGTATCATTATGTACATAACAGTAAATGAATAAAGATAATTATTATTTATCAGTTAGACAAGTAGGAATTTGGGACACCTAGGTCGCAAAAAATGTCCCCCTTCGATACCTACCACTGTCATATCCACAAGTTGCTCAGGACCTATTAATTACAAATGAAATATGCATCACCAAGAATGCTGGTAAATAAATTTGTGGACTGTATATTAAAATTAAAAAATGATTATAGATACACATACACATAACAGAAGGAGAATATCTAAAAATCACTCACCAATTTGACTGGAGATCAAGTTGTATCATATCTAACTCCTGTCTAAAATTTATGAAGAAACTGGCCAGAATCTAACATAAAATAAGACACTTAGCTGGAGTAATCCTGTTTCCGTCTAATTAGAGTCTTGTCCTTTCGCCTGATATCTCAAGTTATGCAGGAATGCAAATCCAACAATTTCGTCTCCTATTTGAGAGGTGTCAGCCCAATTTTACCCTCTAGAGCACGAAAAATTCTTCCCATTACACTAACGTTTCTAATCTAAATTCAAACAACAATGGCGAGTGTCTTCTGCGCAGGCGCAGCTTCCCATTTTCGATAACATAATTTTCATTAAATACAGTATGGCCATCTATATACATATAACTACTGTATTTCTGGAAAATATATACAGTATTTTCCACAGGTATTGTCTCCTCATCTCACCACCCACCGTGCCCTTATCCTCTTCTGTTATACAAAAGAGGACAAGGGCATGCCGTCAATTGTATAATCCATATTTCGTAGCCTCATCCTTTAACACTATCATTGTTTCTAATGAGATTTGCACCTTACTGCCATCCCATCTTAATCTACATTAACAGCAACAGCTAAATGCTCAGAGTACACTACAGTTACTGTGTATACCGCCCTCCCCTCTTACCACCTCCGCGACATAAACTTTACCCAAATGATTCCCGTTGCTGCCCCCTGTAACTCAAACAAGGCCATTTCTCCCCCACTCACGTCCTTCAGTCACAATGTTGGCAACAAATCACTTAACACTTCTGAAAAATGCCACGTCCCTCTCAGCGAGACGTTCTTCCTTCCAACTATGCAATTCCAAACCTCTTCTACAATAACCAGCCTCGACAGGGAACGGAGATAATACACCAAATTCTCTTGAGAAAAAACTCATTCTTAACCATCACATATCCTTCAGCTGGCTCACAGACACAGACACAAATGCCATAATCGCCCCATCCACCCGTAATATCCACCCCCAAACTCTCACTCCTCTGCAAAATTAATGAGGCGTGTGTGCTCCTTCACACCGAGCAGTCCTCCCTCTTGAACTACAAAGACAGACAACAACAAATAAGTCACGCGTCACTTCACCTGAAGGATAGAAGTCTTGAACTTCTTTCATATTATGTTCCTATAGGAAAACTATACTTACTCATTCCTCCTGTGCATTCTCGACACTGACCACTTTTGAACCTTTTAAAAACTTTTTATAGCCATGATTCCCTTACCTCTTAGGAATAGTACTTTTCGTAACTTCACGCTCCCCCTTGGATCTACATGCCCAGCCACACGATTATCCTTAAAGGCCTAAGCACACACACTCGTCCCACAGCTACCATCATTTCTTACCGCTGCTGCTCATGACTTCTTTTCTGTCATCAGAATCAGAATGTTCCACCATCTGACGGTCACAGCTTTTTATCTTCGGCAGATTCACACGCTAAAGGGTACTCCATAATACCACGAGGGGTGTCTCCTATACCGCGCTCCTCTAGGGGTGGCAAAATGTGGATCAGAGCTGCATCCACGTCCTCCTCCACTCCCAGATCCTTCGCTATGGCATCCTTCAATGATGTCTCTGTATTCATCAGTCGAAAAGTCTCATCTTGGGCAAAAATTACCACAGCGCTATGATGTTCCATTATCAATACTGAACTCTCCACAATACTAGGCTGCTTCTGCCACTCACATGTTATGTCTCTACTAACCACCTTCCTCCTTTGACGATCCCTGCTATTGTCGCCTCCTTTTGGGGTATTTATACGCTATATGCTCATAGCTTACATAAAACCTACAAGAATGCTTGTATTGGGAATTGTGCTCCTTATAACAGATAATCACACCTGAGATGGAATTTTATGATGAATGAACATTCTCATCAGCACTAACATATGACCCGTCCAAATATTTAGTGCAGGCAGTCTGTGGATATACCAAAAACAAATTGCAAAAAGTTTTCAAATCTCTCTGTTTCCTCAGGCATGTGGAAAAATAATTTTTCGAATCGACCAAAATCCATTTGGTGATACATATATTTTCAGGGAGCGTTGTTTGCTTACCCCTTTAAATAAGAGAAACTAATAGTGGCAAAATGTTTGAGGTTTAATTTATGCATATTGCATAAAAAAAACATTTAAGATATTTTTCTTGGGGCTTATGAATTTTATTCTAAATTAAGGGTGCCATGGCATATGGTGACTTGACGCCATTGAAGAGCTCTTGATTCAGGGAACTGGAGCTACCATTCAACCTTGGTTCGTCTGCTTTAAAGCACAGCTAACACGTCCGTCCAGTTTGACAACTCTTCAGTCCATCACAAAGAGCCATTAAGCAGAATAAGAATCCATTATTACAGTATCTCCACAAAAAACAAACCGGAACATAAAACAAATATCACTGATGTTAAATGAAGTTTAATTTAGAATGACCTAAGATCAGCTTAGTTGGACTAATCTAAATTAAATTATGTCAACTTTGGCGAGGCTGGATGAGGCGTCCAAGAGAGTTGAGATGAAAAATATATTTTATCATTTTAATTAAAAAAAATATACGGTGAATAAATAAATACATGAGAGAATTATTTTAACAATTATCTATTTTTTTTAGGGACGTGTTTGGCATTTTATGCTAATTTTTCACGACGAATATACAATGAGAGTTACACACCTGTCGGTATACATACACTGAGGTACCTCTCAGTTTATCTTTACTGATATAAACACCTCGGATTACATACAATGAACCTGTACGTCAGTACATAGCCCTCATATTTGAATCATGGGCAAAATAAAAAGCATATATTTACACAGTTATCAATATATTTACTGTATACTTTTGTTGTTGAGTTCAAAACCCAAAATTTAATTTTAATTGGCGGTTCACTCGTATTGACTGAAATAACACAAATGTTAGTGAACTATAGTTATATATTTTTTATTATTATTTGCTATAATGTTCCACACTAATATCATAATTATATTTTTCTCTTTACATCAGCGATAAATATTTGTGATTATTAATAAAATTAATTATCCTAGGAACATAAACAGCGCTTTAAAAGTAACTCAACGACTATAATATATATATATATATATATATATATATATATATATATATATATATATATATATATATATATATATATATATATATATATATATATATATATATATATATTTTTTTTTTTTATTATCACACTGGCCGATTCCCACCAAGGCAGGGTGGCCCGAAAAAGAAAAACTTTCACCATCATTCACTCCATCACTGTCTTGCCAGAAGGGTGTTTTACACTACAGTTTTTAAACTGCAACATTAACACCCCTCCTTCAGAGTGCAGGCGCTGTACTTCCCATCTCCAGGACTCAAGTCCGGCCTGCCGGTTTCCCTGAACCCCTTCATAAATGTTACTTTGCTCACACTCCAACAGCACGTCAAGTATTAAAAACCATTTGTCTCCATTCACTCCTATCAAACACGCTCACGCATGCCTGCTGGAAGTCCAAGCCCCTCGCACTCAAAACCTCCTTTACCCCCTCTCTCCAACCTTTCCTAGGCCGACCCCTACCCCGCCTTCCTTCCACTACAGACTGATACACTCTTGAAGTCATTCTGTTTCGCTCCATTCTCTCTACATGCCCGAACCACCTCAACAACCCTTCCTCAGCCCTCTGGACAACACTTTTGGTAATCCCGCACCTCCTCCTAACTTCCAAACTACGAATTCTCTGCATTATATTCACACCACATGACATCTCCACTGCCTCCAGCCTTCTCCTCGCTGCAACATTCATCACCCATGCTTCACATCCATATAAGAGCGTTGGTAAAACTATACTCTCATACATTCCCCTCTTTGCCTCCAAGGACAAAGTTCTTTGTCTCCACAGACTCCTAAGTGCACCACTCACTCTTTTCCCCTCATCAATTCTATGATTCACCTCATCTTTCATAGACCCATCAGCTGACACGTCCACTCCTAAATATTTGAATACATTCACCTCCTCCATACTCTCTCCCTCCAATCTGATATTCATTCTTTCATCACCTAATCTTTTTGTTATCCTCATAACCTTACTCTTTCCTGTATTCACCTTTAATTTTCTTCTTTTGCACACCCTGCCAAATTCATCCACCAATCTCTGCAACTTCTCTTCAGAATCTCCCAAGAGCACAGTGTCATCAGCAAAGAGCAGCTGTGACAACTCCCACTTTGTGTGTGATTCTTTATCTTTTAACTCCACGCCTCTTTCCAAGACCCTCGCATTTACTTCTCTTACAACCCCATCTATAAATATATTAAACAACCACGGTGACATCACACATCCTTGTCTAAGGCCTACTTTTACTGGGAAAAAATTTCCCTCTTTCCTACATACTCTAACTTGAGCCTCACTATCCTCGTAAAAACTCTTCGCAGCTTTCAGTAACCTACCTCCTACACCATACACTTGCAACATCTGCCACATTGCCCCCCTATCCACCCTGTCATACGCCTTTTCCAAATCCATAAATGCCACAAAGACCTCTTTAGCCTTATCTAAATACTGTTCCCTTATATGTTTCACTGTAAACACCTGGTCCACACACCCCCTACCTTTCCTAAAGCCTCCTTGTTCATCTGCTATCCTATTCTCCGTCTTACTCTTAATTCTTTCAATAATAACTCTACCATACACTGTACCAGGTATACTCAACAGACTTATCCCCCTATAATTTTTGCACTCTCTTTTATCCCCTTTGCCTTTATACAAAGGAACTATGCATGCTCTCTGCCAATCCCTAGGTACCTTTCCCTCTTCCATACATTTATTAAATTATTGCACCAACCACTCCAAAACTATATCCCCACCTGCTTTTAACATTTCTATCTTTATCCCATCAATCCCGGCTGCCTTACCCCCTTTCATTTTACCTACTGCCTCACGAACTTCCCCCACACTCACAACTGGCTCTTCCTCACTCCTACAAGATGTTATTCCTCCTTGTCCTATACACGAAATCACAGCTTCCCTATCTTCATCAACATTTAACAATTCCTCAAAATATTCCCTCCATCTTCCCAATACCTCTAACTCTCCATTTAATAACTCTCCTCTCCTATTTTTAACTGACAAATCGAGTTGTTCTCTAGGCTTTCTTAACTTGTTAATCTCACTCCAAAACTTTTTCTTATTTTCAACAAAATTTGTTGATAACATCTCACCCACTCTCTCATTTGCTCTCTTTTTACATTGCTTCACCACTCTCTTAACCTCTCTCTTTTTCTCCATATACTCTTCCCTCCTTGCATCACTTCTACTTTGTAAAAACTTCTCATATGCTAACTTTTTCTCCCTTACTACTCTCTTTACATCATCATTCCACCAATCGCTCCTCTTCCCTCCCGCACCCACTTTCCTGTAACCACAAACTTCTGCTGAACACTCTAACACTACATTTTTAAACCTACCCCATACCTCTTCGACCCCATTGCCTATGCTCTCATTAGCCCATCTATCCTCCAATAGCTGTTTATATCTTACCCTAACTGCCTCCTCTTTTAGTTTATAAACCTTCACCTCTCTCTTCCCTGATACTTCTATTCTCCTTGTATTCCATCTACCTTTTACTCTCAGTGTAGCTACAACTAGAAAGTGATCTGATATATCTGTGGCCCCTCTATAAACATGTACATCCTGAAGTCTACTCAACAGTCTTTTATCTACCAATACATAATCCAACAAACTACTGTCATTTCGCCCTACATCATATCTTGTATACTTATTTATCCTCTTTTTCTTAAAATATGTATTACATATAACTAAACCCCTTTCTATACAAAGTTCAATCATAGGGCTCCCATTATCATTTACACCTGGCACCCCAAACGTACCTACCACACCCTCTCTAAAAGTTTCTCCTACTTTAGCATTCAGGTCCCCTACCACAATTACTCTCTCACTTGGTTCAAAGGCTCCAATACATTCACTTAACATCTCCCAAAATCTCTCTCTCTCCTCTGTATTCCTCTCTTCTCCAGGTGCATACACGCTTATTATGACCCACTTCTCGCATCCAACCTTTACTTTAATCCACATAATTCTTGAATTTACACATTCATATTCTCTTTTCTCCTTCCATAACTGATCATTCAACATTACTGCTACCCCTTCCTTTGCTCTAACTCTCTCAGATACTCCAGATTTAATCCCATTTATTTCCCCTCACTGAAACTCCCCTACCCCCTTCAGCTTTGTTTCGCTTAGGGCCAGGACATCCAACTTCTTTTCATTCATAACATCAGCAATCATCTGTTTTTTGTCATCCGCACTACATCCACGCACATTTAAGCATCCCACTTTTATAAAGTTTTTCTTCTTCTCTTTTTTAGTAAATGTCTACAGGAGAAGGGGTTACTAGCCCATTGCGCCCGGCATTTTAGTCGCCTCATACGACACGCACGGCCTACGGAGGAAAGATTCTTTTCCACTTACCCATGGACAATAGAAGAAATAAAGAAGAACAAGAGCTATTTAGAAAAAGGAGAAAAACCTAGATGTATGTATATATATATGCATGTGCGTGTCTGTGAAGTGTGACCAAAGTGTAAGTAGGAGTAGCAAGATATCCCTGTTATCTAGCGTGTTTATGAGACAGAAAAAGAAAACAGCAATCATATATATATATATATATATATATATATATATATATATATATATATATATATATATATATATATATATATATATATATATATATATATATATATATATATTATAGGGAGGTACCACCTCTAGAACTTTACTGGGAACCCTCATCCTCAGAGAGGACAATAAACGTACCTCAGGGAAAACTCAAGGTTCACCCCGGAGCTGTTTGAATATTTTCTTCTATCACCCCCTATAATTTATATGTTATATATGTACTTTATTAATAGACAGAATACAGTGATAGAAAACACAAACATGAATACATTGGTACAATATACCAAAGGTTATGTATCTCCTCCAGCTCCTCCGAAGCCGAACGCGAGCCCAGTATGCAGCATGTATTTCCCCTCTGGATGGCCACGCTGAGGCGCTGGAATATGAAAGTGGTTGCCTTTGGGTCCTTGGTAGTGTCGATGAGTCTGGAACTCAGTTCTTTAAGGAAACGTGTGACATGTTTTCCCCATGATCCCAATGTCTTTGATCCCACAGGGACTAATTGATACTGTTGGCTTATGTCCCTGTACTTGCTGATCTTGTACTCCTCTCTGTGGTCAGCAGCTCCTCCCTGTCGCCCGACACTAATGGATATAGGTGTCAGCCAGTTTGGGCACACAGGTATAGTCCCATGCTAAGAGCTTCCCATTCTTCCAAGGATAGATGGTGATCCCATCGGGGCAGTTTGCTGGGTTGTGGGTATTGTTGGCTGCTAGTGTTCGGGGCTCCCTCTCGGCTGGGCATCCAGCTGTAGCAAGGGTTCTCTTTATGATGTCGTTGACCTAATTGTGTTTTGCATGCCAGCCCTTGGTTTTGGAACAGTTAAGACCATGTAGACCATATTGGTCGGCTTGCGCTTCGCCGCAAATACACGTATATTCCGTGTGAATTGGGGCTGCAAGGCGCAGAGCCACTGCAATACGAAGGGTCTTAAGGTTGAGGCGCGTTCCCATTGCCTATATGGGAACTGTTTGGAGGACGTTCCCGGAGTGAAGTGTGCTCACAGCCTGGAGAAGGGCGATCTCCCTGTCTGATGTTACAGCCCTGAGCATGTTGGCAAGCACCTTTTCAGCGATCGGGCCATCCCAGCTTGACTGTGAGCCAGTGCTGCACTAGGGTTTGGTGCTGGAGCAGCAAGAGTCTCCCATTCAGTGATGGCACTGGCATAGTTAGGGTCTTGTATTTGTGTTGAATCACTGAGGTTATCAGGAAGAATTTGTCTTAACTCGTTTGATACTATGAAAGATGATAGGAAAGCTGGTAGAGCAATCAGGGAGGATCTGCGTATTCCCAGCCCCCCAAGCCTGACCGGAAGTGAGGCTTGCAACCACTGTCCATCTTCAAGGGAAAGATTCAATACTCTCTCTAGCATGGTCTTAAGGAGAGAGTCATATTCCTTGAGTTTTGGACTGCTGAAGGCTGGGGAGCATCTCAGAAAGTAGGTAAGTTTTGGGATTGACAGGCACCTGGTGAGTAGGTAGAAGGCATCATGTGTATCAATGTCTTTCATCCTGCCTTCCATCGTCCTGAGGTCTGAGACTTTTTTTCTTGGATCAGATCAATGGCATTGGACCCAAGCGGAGCACCAAGGAGAGTGCTATTGGCTGGATCAATGGCTCATGCTCTTGGTAAAACAGCACTAATATTCTGGATCATCTGTCGATTGGTATAAATTTAAGGATGATGTGGAATTAAATAAGGGTTGGATGTGAACAGTGGGTTTCAGTAGGTGTTTATGCACCTGGAAAAGAGAGAAATGTAGAGGAGAAAGATTTTGGAAAATGTTGAGTGCATTGGGAGTTCTGAACCAAGTAAGAGAGTACTTATGGTTGAGAATCTCAATGTTAAAGTGAGTAAAAATGTTGTAGAGTAGTAGGTAAATTTGAGGTGCCAGGGAGTAAATGAAAATGGGGAGCCTTTAACTGAACTGTGTAGAAAGAGGTTTGGTAATAAGTAATACATATTTTATGAAAAAGAGGATGAGTATAGAAGACAGGATATAGCACGTAATGAAAGTAGCTGGACCATACAATCCATACAAGGATTGTGTGGCCCAGTGGATTAAGGCTTCATGAGTTTTAGTCCATAATGAGGCAGGCCAAAGCAGCATGGGCTCGAGTCCTTGGCTAGTCGCAGTGTTACTGATTAATACCACTCGTTCGTGAGCACAATAAATTTTTTGGCCTTCAATATATTGTTCCTTAGACCATATCAAAAATAAAATATTAAGCTTTTCTCTCGTATCGTACGAATGCGCAATTATATTTATAAATAACTAGGTACAGGACCTTAAGTTTTTATTACTAATCACACAAAATAAAGTTGCTAGTTATTACCCGGAGGTTTTCAGATCACCGGTGAATATATCAGATAGTTGATATTTGACGTAATATACAGGTAAGTCCCCCACGAGCACCTGAAGTATAATGTAAGGGAATATGACTCTGTTACAACAGAGGACTTCCAAGCAATGTACCTTGAGCTGCAGACGGGCTGCTACTGACTGTAGTTGGGGAGGGGGTGACCTGACATAAGGTAGGTCACGTGACATAGGTTTAGAAGATGAGCGTGTTAACCAGAAACTGGTTGTTACACAAGTGCTTCATATATCGCACTGTTACACCTAACATAAATAATTTTACTCTGTACATAAATTTACGTGATTTCATTTGGTAACTTATATGAGGCCACATATAATATTATACAGTCAGACTTGCTTATTTTACCTATTAACAAGCAAGTTCGCAATATGATATTAAGTGATATCTGCTCTAAGTTGACCAGGCGTAACAATATATATATATATATATATATATATATATATATATATATATATATATATATATATATATATATATATATATATATATATATATATATATATATATATATATACATTTATATATATGTATATGCAGAACAACCACTGTGAAAGAATAGTGAAATTTCAAGCGCTTTCGTGATTCTCACATTATCAAGGAACTATAAAGACAATACATCAAAGGGTCTAGACCACATCTCAGCATCACATCCCACAACAAAGCAACACCTGACGTGCGAAGACACCCGACTCATAAGAGAGGAGAAACACTACAGCAGGCCCGCTGGCCCAACTAGACAGGTCGTTCATGACATCCCACTAACAAAATATTCTACCCAAGAATTAAGATTTATTATTTGTCCAATGTATTATTAAATTCTTCCCAAATTTTATTAATTATAAATGGATCCAATTTATACAAACTAAATGAAACATTCATATTATTTAAAAACTGCTTCTTATGAAACAAGATTCAATTGTATTCCTGTCAACCATGGACTTGCTTGATACAACTTTCTTAACTTTTTGAAAATCAATTGGATGGTTAAAATCTCTCAAATGAATAAATAGAGCATTGGAATCTTGTCCAGTTCTAATGCTATATTTATGTTGTTTTAATCTTAGATCGAGACTTTAATCGACTAATAAGATTTCGAATGTATTATCTATGAGTTTGTGATGCGTGTGTATGTGAAGTCGGGTAGGTGTTGCACATTCTGCACTTGCCATGGGTTATATCCCCTCCCATACAGGTTTTTTTTTCTAAAAGTTTAATTGACCTTCCTGGAAGTTTAAGCCTGAGATAATTAGTATACAAGTGTTGACCACCTGTGAGTTCATGAATGTGTGGCCCAAGGATGGCTTATTTTAAATATTTTCGTTTATTCCTAGACAGTGTTCCCCCACCAAAACTTCGTAACATTAAATTCTGTGATACACAGTACACTCTCCCAACAACCATGCTGCACACAACCACCCACTTAACCCCTGCTCATTCACCGAATCACAGAACCCTTTTCCCCTTCTCAACCATATAGGAGCCCCATACCCCCTTGGCACTGGCTCCACCTTGGTCATAATGCCAACAATCCCCAAACGCTAATTCCCAAATACCTCGTCGAGAAACTCTGCCCACGTGACTCACCTACACAAATTTATTCTTGATCATCGTCAATAAAATTTTGCCAGGATATGACGCTTGATTCGAAATCAACCACCGTCTCTGGAAACACCCACAGTGCTGGAATATGATCCACAATTATGTACGTTGCAGATCTCGCCGCGACGTCGAATATCCTTCCCAAAGCTTAACTCCTCCCTATTTCCGGTCTCTGAAACTTGCACTCGAGCCAGCCATATCCGCAACCCATCATAACACCAACAGAATTATACTATAGCATGCAGTGTCTGCTCTCCCCACAACCTCCATCAACAACAATCTTCCAAAACATCATCAACAACAACAACGTTCTATTCGGGAAATATCCATGCAAAAATTTGCATATGACTTGACGATCCCTAGGAGGGATGCACAATCTAACAACCCCATCCCCTCCCAAATACGTCACCAGGTCGTACAAACAGTATAATGACACCACTGGAGCACTGATATACCCTGTCAAAAGTCATAAAAAAACCTGATCCTAATCTTTCCTGGCTCCGCCACCGACGTCATTACCTTCACCAACCGCAAATTATCTCTCAGATCTATTCCCCTGAAAGTATTATTTAACACACCCCACACTAGATCCTGACACCCATCCTAGAAGTGCCTAGCACGAAACACTACTTTCTTTACATAAACACAACACGCTTACGTTGAAGAAATAAGCCCAAACCTCCCATTCTTTTACAGTGTTACTGCTTCTCTTCTCGACAGTTCAACTTAGACGACCACAAAAACTGAAAAATCTCTCCTTAGATCCTACGCATCACACCAAGTAAAGTGTAAATATTAGCAACATAACAAGCCCGACTATACAGAAGTGTATTCACAGTAATGGCCCTTTGTAAGATTAAGTGACGAGGCCGGACTGCTCCCTCTCAGACTTTGCTACCCTCGCCACCTCTCTTGCTTGTGTACACAATCCCACAAATCTGTAAAGATCTCTCCACCTGCGTGATGATCGTGTTACCACAATCCCTACGATTAACCCACTCCACAAGACCGAAGATTTTTAGATTTATCAACATTCACAATCATCCCTGACGCTTTCCCTAACATTCCTACCACCCCCTTCAATTGCTTGAAGGTTCATTCACCAATAACGTAGTATCGTCTACACACACCAAAATCGTTGAAAAACAAAATGCTGCTCTCAGCACCCCACCAGAAACTGTTCCTTACCAGCCGGGTCCTGCACGCACGCGAAAAGCCTCTTTGAAACAACGGACATCTTTGCCGTTGTTGTACAACGTAGTATCGTCTACACACACCAAAATCGTTGAAAAACAAAATGCTGCTCTCAGCACCCCACCAGAAACTGTTCCTTACCAGCCGGGTCCTGCACGCACGCGAAAAGCCTCTTTGAAACAACGGACATCTTTGCCGTTGTTACCCCTCCCGCCCTCCCCATAATCCATAATACAACGTATCCAGGCACCTCAGTTTCCTCCCCGCAAACCCTGGCCTCAGGAGGATACTATTCATAGTTCTCTCCACAGAATCATATGGATCTTTCCAGACAAATGCAAATAAAGTGCCCTTCCCTCTCCTGTAATGCACTCAAAAAATCATCAATAATGTCATAACCAGCTAACACGGATCTTCTCAAGACACCACACTAACCCAGTGTAACAACACGACCCACGACACACTTTAGCCGATTTCTCAATAGTTTAAGGTTGAAAATCAGCACATGAGTGAAATAGAACGATAATTACGAATACCTACCTGCAGCTTACGCTAGGGACAAACACAATGACTGCCGTCGATTGAACAAGGCCCGAACTTCCCTCCCTCTTTCATGGCATTCATTAGGCACATCAAAAACACTCTCAATAACTCCCAATGCTTAACAAAAAATTCAACTGGTATCCCATCAAATCCCGGGTATATATCCATAGCCATTGCAGACATTGCCCCACAAATCTCCTCTTCCTCAATAACCCCCCTCCCCTCTAACGCTATCCTGTCCCTCTCCTTGGGATTACAATGAATCCCCTTCCAAGCTTAGTACACAGTCCCACTTCCCCTTCTCTTACATCATCCTCTTCCAATCCTCCTCGTACCACATGTCTACGAACACCCCATCGCGTCAGTCACTTTCAGGACATGAGCTTTCCTGAAGCCCTGCACATTGCAGTTAAGAACGTAAGAAAAGACGAACACTGCAGGAGGCCTACTGGCCCTTAGCAGGACCTCTAACCTATATTTGAACAGACAATAGTCGCATGCCTCTGCTGTATATTGTCAGTATTACACCATTTCGACAAATGTTTACATTTAAAAATTAAAAAAAAATAAGAGGAATAATTTAGGCTGTTTGAAATAATATATATCAATTTAAATACTTTTTGTATTAAATAAAACTATTTATTGTGGATGAATTGATACAAACAACTGGCCAGTGATGGAGTGAAAGGGGATTGTGACAAATTGTTATTAATTGTTGGTTAATGAAATGTTTGTTTGTATGGTAATTTAATGTAGCATATTCGTTATTTTGTATGATTTATAAACCATCATTTGCGTGTTGCTCGACGCTGTTATTATTGTACACCACCAGTCGAGAATTATTTAGGAAAACGGACACATGTGCATCTAACGAGACATTTTTTTGTGACAACATTTCGCCCTCCAGAAACTTCATATTGTCTTGGCAAAACTCCTGGAGAGCGAAACGTTGCCACTCATTAATTGCACATGTCGGTAATTCTTCCATAATTATTATTACAAGAATTCTTAAAGTTCTGTGTATGAGGCTTGGTCACAGACCGGTCCGCGGGGGCGTTGACCCCCGGAACTCTCTCCAGGTAAACTCCAGGTAATACGCTGAGAGACCTAAAACTCTCTTCATATATTCCACGTATTTTAGATTCATTAAATGAAATTTTGTTAATATAAATACTTGAAGAAGCGACACCTTCTTAGCGTTACCATCCTACAAGACAAGGTGAGCATATTATTATTATTATTATAATCAAAGGGGAAGCGCTAAACCCGGCGGATTATACAGCGCCTGGGGGGAGGGATGTGGAAGGCATTCAGGCTTAATTCGGGGAACTGGAGCACAGATCCAATTCCCTAAATCAAGAGCCCCTCACCAACATCAAGGAACCTTCCTTGAGGGGAGGTAAGCATAACGTCAAACTTATTTGGACATAGTTGAATTTTGCAAGCCCGCACAGAGTGAGGTGCGGAGCCTTGATGCTAGTACAGGACTCCTGAGCCAAGGAATTAAATATGTCCTTCCCTTCCTCTGAATAAGCCTGAATGCTTCCCGCTCCCAAGATACTGTATGTAATATGGTAAATATAAAGAAATTGTGATGGTAAATCGTAACGAGTCTTGCCCATGTCTCTCGCCACTGCCCGGGAGTCAAACTTGGATTCTCTTATTTGCAAGATGTGGTTTCGACCATTTATATGAAGATAACATGCCCCAGCTCAAATATAACTGCCACAGCTAAAATATCACTGCTACAGCTATAATATCACTGCCCTAGCTCAAATGTCACAGCCATAGCTCAAATATCACTGCCACAGCTCAGGGGCCACTGCCACAGCTCAGGGGCCACTGCCACAGCTCAGGAACCACTGCCAAACCTTTGACAGCCCACACCTTGGGTATCACTGCTACACGTCGAGTATCTGCTACACCTGGAAATATAAACACATATGCAGTATAATGTGATTCTTTATTGACTACGTTTCGCCCACACAGTGAGCTTTTTCAAGTCACAAACAGATCTACCTGGGGTGGAAGGGACGCGACATTTATAGTCAGGTTCAGAACGCTGAGGTCAGGTGGAGAATGTTGCATCTGATGATGTACCGAGTGGGGTTATAGAGTCTAAAATCTTGGGTAGCTTGGAAAGGAGATTGGATAAGTTTGTGAGCAGACCTTCTACAGTGTTCTTCCATTTCTGTGTTCTTATGTGGGATAGCGATGAAGAAGTTTCTTGGCAAGTGGTTCAGCTATGTTATAGAAGCCACTATTCTGGTTGAAGTTGTCGGATATAGAAATAAGTGATGATTCCAGGATTCTTCGGTATTGAGTGTTGTCTTCTGTGGCGATAAGTCTTGAGTTTCTGTAGTTTATCAAGTGGTTGTGTGAATTACGGTGTTGTACACAGGCATTCCTTGTGTCGTCAGACTTGCTTGCGTACTGAAATCAACTTCGACTACCTCTACTAGTGAGAACGGCTGGATTTGAGAGGGACCTGACCTCCCAACATCTGCGTTCTACTAGTGACCTACGTCTCACCTCCTGGCGCTATATAAGGCTCCATCCTGTCACTTCAACTCCATATTGTTTCAAACTTTAGAACAATGCTCTTCTCCAGACTGAGGGACTGACCACCTCAAAACTGATTACATCGTCTTCAAGTCTCTTCTGCTTCTATCAACTTTTATGTACTCGACTGAAGAAGCCTACTGTGTAGGCGAAACGTTTCGAAATAAAGATACCTAACTGTTGCATATGTGTCTTACCTAACAATCTGTCGGTATTTTATACCATTTTAATGTTCAATCTGTCAGACACTGCAACACAAGGGTATCTTGGTACAGACCTGAAATCAACTTCGACTACCTCTACTAGTGAGAACGGCTGGATTTGAGAGGGACCTGACCTCCCAACATCTGCGTTCTACTAGTGACCTACGGCTCACCTCCTGGCGCTATATAAGGCTCCATCCTGTTCACTTCAACTCCATATTGTTTCAAACTTTGGAACAATGCTCTTCTCCAGACTGAGGGACTGACCACCTCAAAACTTTAAGGGTGATGGACTGATTACATCGTCTTCAAGTCTCTTCTGCTTCTATTAACTTTTCTGTACTCGACTGAAGAAGCCTACTGTGTAGGCGAAACGTTTCGAAATAAAGATACCTAACTGTTGCATATGTGTCTTACCTAACAATCTGTCGGTATTTTATACCATTTTAATGTTCAAAATGCCACATATAACAGGGCGCCCCCCCCCTTCTTCCTAATTATGTCTATAGCTGTCCTGAACTTTCTAACTAAATTCTCACTTCTACGCTTGCCTACATCATTGCCTCCAGCACTGAGGCAAATAATAGGATTAACCCAATTACCGTTCATGATGTTGTCAAGCCGGCTAACAATGACCTCCATCCCAGCCCCAGGAAAGAAAACCCTCTGTCTCCTACTCCTGTCCTTCAAGCAGAATGCCCTTTCCATGTATCTAACCTGGCTATCCCCAACAACAACAATATTCTTACCTTCCTTGTCGTTCGTCGTGACGATCCCAGTAGTCGACTCACATTCGTCGGGTAGCACCGAGATGCGTTGGAAACAAGAGTTTCTACAGCAGTCTCTTTCTTCTTCATCGTTTCTGGCTTTCCATTCGTCTTCTTGATCGTCAACTTCATCCCCTGCTGTCCAGCCACTGACCACGATCCCTTCTTGACCTGAGGACTCGAAACAGGAGGACTACTACGAATCCTCTTGTTCTCCTCGGTCAATCGCCGTATCTCTATCTTCGCTACCCTCAATTCTTCCTTAAGCTGCTGGTAAAGTTGCTCGTTGGAGGGCATCTTGGTTCAGTCCATGGGAGCACACAAGACACTTCTTCACAGAGTTAAGTCCAGGTCACCACTGAATTAAGTACAGGTCACCACTGAGTTAAGTACAGGTCACCACTGAGTAAAGTACAGGTCACCACTGTACTGGGTGAGCTTCCTGCTAACTGGCACTTTACAACGAATAATTTCCAAATTCTGTGCCGTTTTGAAGAAATGAAACTACAAATGGCCGTTATAAGTAAAAGGCATTTTTATTGCCGATTAGAATATTTTTTTTTCACTGCACAAATCAGATTTTTATCGTAGAATTTCGATTTTTTTCGATCGGTTTCATTGCCAAAGCAAAACATTTTAATATCTGCGATACACGGAAATGGCTGCCACTGACTCAAACAGATCTGTTTTAAATATTATATCCAGTAAATGGCGAGATCCCAGGATTGCATTTCTCTGTTGTTCATAATGTAGAATTTTTGCTCACTTTTAGATGGCGTTTTTCGAATGAAAAATGTTGGATTATCAGGACTTTTAATTTAATTTAAATCGGGAAGTACGCAGAGAAAAATGATTTAATCTGACCTTGATATGAAGGCGAATAACTGAGGACTTTAAAATATAATGGGATGAATTTTTAATTCAGTGTTTTGCAGAAATTTTGTGCCGAAGTTCCATTAAAACGTTCGTACACTGATAGTAACGAAGCATTTTCAGTTTCAATTTGTTCAGCTGACGCTTCTTTAGCATATCCTGTTTCTATTAGTGAAGTTACATTAGCGTGCTCACTCTCTGAAGGTGAATTTGATAAGGACCTGCCTTGCATGGGCCAGTAGGCCTTCTGCAGTGTTCCTCCATTCTTATGTTAGCATTATGGTAAATTATAATTAGAATGTTTGTACTTAGGAATCTGTCAGAAGTATTACCCGGAGAGGGAAGCCTCTCGTTCGCCTCGTCCGACTTAAGAACATAAGAATGGAAGAACACTGCAGAAGGCCTACTGGCCCATGCGAGGCAGGTCCTTATCAAATTCACTTGTTCCTCCTTAGAACATTTTCACAAGCCTATTAATCTTCGAAAAGTGTTATTAAATTCAAGACAGTATTAAACATCGTGTGTATTAACAAGATGGAAATTGTGGACTATATGGAAGACTATATTATTTTATCCAAGAATGGTGTCATCATTTTAAGAAAATGCATTAAATGTCACATAGTGGTTCCTGCCTGACAAACTTACTGACGTTCTTCAATAGAACATTTGAGGCAATAGACAGTGATAAGGAATATGATATTGTTTATTTGGATTTTAGTAAAGCCTTCGATAGAGTACCTCACAAGAGACTCTTAAGAAAAGTGGCAGCTCATGGTATAGGAGGTAAAGTTCTAGCATGGATAGAGGCATGGCTTACCAATAGAAAGCAGAGAGTTTCCATTAATGGGTTCAAATCAGAATGGGGCTTAGTTACTAGGGGTGTTCTACGAGGATCAGTTTTAGTCCCTCTCTTGTTCATAATTTACATTAATGACCTTGATGAAGGGATTACGAGTGACATGAGTAAGTTTGCTGATGATACAAAGATAGGCCGTATAATTCACTCTGAGGAGGATATCAATGAACTACAGGAGGGTTTGGACAAATTAATGTCTTGGTCTGAAAAATGGCAGATGAAGTTCAATGTGGATAAGTGTAAGGTACTTGCTCTTGGTAATGAAAATAACCCTCGAAGCTATAATCTAGGTGAAGTAGAGCTTGATCATACAGAATGTGAAAAAGACTTGGGAGTCATGGACAGCAGTGCCTTGGTGTGCGCAACAAGGCCAACAGATTACTTGGATTTATCTCAAGAAGTATAAGTAACAGAAGTCCAAAAGCTATTTTACAGCTCTATACATCACTAGTGAGGCCTCATTTAGATTATGCTGCTCAGTTTTGGTCCCCTTGGTAGCTAAGACACATAGGCAACAGTTAGGCAACTTTATTCCGAAACGTTTCGCCTAAACAGTAGGCTTCTTCAGTCGAATACAGAAAGTAGGCAGGAACAGTAGAGATGTGAAGACGATGTAATCAGTCCATCACCCTTGAAGTCGTAGAATTTGAGGTTGTCAGTCCCTCGGCCTGGAGAAGTTCAGTTCCATAGTCAGGAACTATCTGAAGATCAAGCGACAGTGCGGAGACTTAAATACTGTCGGAAGGAGAGGTGCAGACTAGTAGTAGTAGTAGTAGTGAGAGTGTAGCCACTGAGAGGTCAGGTCCCTCTCAGATCCAACAGTTCTCACTTGAAAGGGTTGTCTAAGGCGTTTTCTGTACCAAGATGCCATGTGTTGCAGTGTCTGACAAGATGAACATCAAAATGGTATACAATACCGACAGGTTGGTAGGTAAGACACATAGGCAACAGTTAGACAACTTTATTCCGAAACGTTTCGCCTACACAGTAGGCTTCTTCAGTCGAATACAGAAAGTAGGCAGGAACAGTAGAGATGTGAAGACGATGTAATCAGTCCATCACCCTTGAAGTCGTAGAATTTGAGGTTGTCAGTCCCTCGGCCTGGAGAAGTTCAGTTCCATAGTCAGGAACTATCTGAAGATCAAGCGACAGTGCGGAGACTTAAATACTGTCGGAAGGAGAGGTGCAGACTAGTAGTAGTAGTAGTAGTGAGAGTGTAGCCACTGAGAGGTCAGGTCCCTCTCAGATCCAACAGTTCTCACTTGAAAGGGTTGTCTAAGGCGTTTTCTGTACCAAGATGCCATGTGTTGCAGTGTCTGACAAGATGAACATCAAAATGGTATACAATACCGACAGGTTGGTAGGTAAGACACATATGCAACAGTTAGGCAACTTTATTCCGAAACGTTTCGCCTACACAGTAGGCTTCTTCAGTCGAATACAGAAAGTAGGCAGGAGCAGTAGAGATGTGAAGACGATGTAATCAGTCCATCACCCTTGAAGTCGTAGAATTTGAGGTTGTCAGTCCCTCGGCCTGGAGAAGTTCAGTTCCATAGTCAGGAACTATCTGAAGATCAAGCGACAGTGCGGAGACTTAAATACTGTCGGAAGGAGAGGTGCAGACTAGTAGTAGTAGTAGTAGTGAGAGTGTAGCCACTGAGAGGTCAGGTCCCTCTCAGATCCAACAGTTCTCACTTGAAAGGGTTGTCTAAGGCGCTTTCTGTACCAAGAGGCCATGTGTTGCAGTGTCTGACAAGATGAACATCAAAATGGTATACAATACCGACAGGTTGGTAGGTAAGACACATAGGCAACAGTTAGGCAACTTTATTCCGAAACGTTTCGCCTACACAGTAGGCTTCTTCAGTCGAATACAGAAAGTAGGCAGGAATAGTAGAGATGTGAAGACGATGTAATCAGTCCATCACCCTTGAAGTCGTAGAATTTGAGGTTGTCAGTCCCTCGGCCTGGAGAAGTTCAGTTCCATAGTCAGGAACTATCTGAAGATCAAGCGACAGTGCGGAGACTTAAATACTGTCGGAAGGAGAGGTGCAGACTAGTAGTAGTAGTAGTAGTAGTAGAGTGTAGCCACTGAGAGGTCAGGTCCCTCTCAGATCCAACAGTTCTCACTTGAAAGGGTTGTCTAAGGCGTTTTCTGTACCAAGATGCCATGTGTTGCAGTGTCTGACAAGATGAACATCAAAATGGTATACAATACCGACAGGTTGGTAGGTAAGACACATAGGCAACAGTTAGGCAACTTTATTCCGAAACGTTTCGCCTACACAGTAGGCTTCTTCAGTCGAATACAGAAAGTAGGCAGGAACAGTAGAGATGTGAAGACGATGTAATCAGTCCATCACCCTTGAAGTCGTAGAATTTGAGGTTGTCAGTCCCTCGGCCTGGAGAAGTTCAGTTCCATAGTCAGGAACTATCTGAAGATCAAGCGACAGTGCGGAGACTTAAATACTGTCGGAAGGAGAGGTGCAGACTAGTAGTAGTAGTAGTAGTGAGAGTGTAGCCACTGAGAGGTCAGGTCCCTCTCAGATCCAACAGTTCTCACTTGAAAGGGTTGTCTAAGGCGCTTTCTGTACCAAGAGGCCATGTGTTGCAGTGTCTGACAAGATGAACATCAAAATGGTATACAATACCGACAGGTTGGTAGGTAAGACACATAGGCAACAGTTAGGCAACTTTATTCCGAAACGTTTCGCCTACACAGTAGGCTTCTTCAGTCGAATACAGAAAGTAGGCAGGAATAGTAGAGATGTGAAGACGATGTAATCAGTCCATCACCCTTGAAGTCGTAGAATTTGAGGTTGTCAGTCCCTCGGCCTGGAGAAGTTCAGTTCCATAGTCAGGAACTATCTGAAGATCAAGCGACAGTGCGGAGACTTAAATACTGTCGGAAGGAGAGGTGCAGACTAGTAGTAGTAGTAGTAGTGAGAGTGTAGCCACTGAGAGGTCAGGTCCCTCTCAGATCCAACAGTTCTCACTTGAAAGGGTTGTCTAAGGCGCTTTCTGTACCAAGAGGCCATGTGTTGCAGTGTCTGACAAGATGAACATCAAAATGGTATACAATACCGACAGGTTGGTAGGTAAGACACATAGGCAACAGTTAGGCAACTTTATTCCGAAACGTTTCGCCTACACAGTAGGCTTCTTCAGTCGAATACAGAAAGTAGGCAGGAACAGTAGAGATGTGAAGACGATGTAATCAGTCCATCACCCTTGAAGTCGTAGAATTTGAGGTTGTCAGTCCCTCGGCCTGGAGAAGTTCAGTTCCATAGTCAGGAACTATCTGAAGATCAAGCGACAGTGCGGAGACTTAAATACTGTCGGAAGGAGAGGTGCAGACTAGTAGTAGTAGTAGTAGTGAGAGTGTAGCCACTGAGAGGTCAGGTCCCTCTCAGATCCAACAGTTCTCACTTGAAAGGGTTGTCTAAGGCGTTTTCTGTACCAAGATGCCATGTGTTGCAGTGTCTGACAAGATGAACATCAAAATGGTATACAATACCGACAGGTTGGTAGGTAAGACACATAGGCAACAGTTAGGCAACTTTATTCCGAAACGTTTCGCCTACACAGTAGGCTTCTTCAGTCGAATACAGAAAGTAGGCAGGAATAGTAGAGATGTGAAGACGATGTAATCAGTCCATCACCCTTGAAGTCGTAGAATTTGAGGTTGTCAGTCCCTCGGCCTGGAGAAGTTCAGTTCCATAGTCAGGAACTATCTGAAGATCAAGCGACAGTGCGGAGACTTAAATACTGTCGGAAGGAGAGGTGCAGACTAGTAGTAGTAGTAGTAGTGAGAGTGTAGCCACTGAGAGGTCAGGTCCCTCTCAGATCCAACAGTTCTCACTTGAAAGGGTTGTCTAAGGCGTTTTCTGTACCAAGATGCCATGTGTTGCAGTGTCTGACAAGATGAACATCAAAATGGTATACAATACCGACAGGTTGGTAGGTAAGACACATAGGCAACAGTTAGGCAACTTTATTCCGAAACGTTTCGCCTACACAGTAGGCTTCTTCAGTCGAATACAGAAAGTAGGCAGGAATAGTAGAGATGTGAAGACGATGTAATCAGTCCATCACCCTTGAAGTCGTAGAATTTGAGGTTGTCAGTCCCTCGGCCTGGAGAAGTTCAGTTCCATAGTCAGGAACTATCTGAAGATCAAGCGACAGTGCGGAGACTTAAATACTGTCGGAAGGAGAGGTGCAGAGTAGTAGTAGTAGTAGTAGTGAGAGTGTAGCCACTGAGAGGTCAGGTCCCTCTCAGATCCAACAGTTCTCACTTGAAAGGGTTGTCTAAGGCGTTTTCTGTACCAAGATGCCATGTGTTGCAGTGTCTGACAAGATGAACATCAAAATGGTATACAATACCGACAGGTTGGTAGGTAAGACACATAGGCAACAGTTAGGCAACTTTATTCCGAAACGTTTCGCCTACACAGTAGGCTTCTTCAGTCGAATACAGAAAGTAGGCAGGAACAGTAGAGATGTGAAGACGATGTAATCAGTCCATCACCCTTGAAGTCGTAGAATTTGAGGTTGTCAGTCCCTCGGCCTGGAGAAGTTCAGTTCCATAGTCAGGAACTATCTGAAGATCAAGCGACAGTGCGGAGACTTAAATACTGTCGGAAGGAGAGGTGCAGACTAGTAGTAGTAGTAGTAGTGAGAGTGTAGCCACTGAGAGGTCAGGTCCCTCTCAGATCCAACAGTTCTCACTTGAAAGGGTTGTCTAAGGCGTTTTCTGTACCAAGATGCCATGTGTTGCAGTGTCTGACAAGATGAACATCAAAATGGTATACAATACCGACAGGTTGGTAGGTAAGACACATAGGCAACAGTTAGGCAACTTTATTCCGAAACGTTTCGCCTACACAGTAGGCTTCTTCAGTCGAATACAGAAAGTAGGCAGGAACAGTAGAGATGTGAAGACGATGTAATCAGTCCATCACCCTTGAAGTCGTAGAATTTGAGGTTGTCAGTCCCTCGGCCTGGAGAAGTTCAGTTCCATAGTCAGGAACTATCTGAAGATCAAGCGACAGTGCGGAGACTTAAATACTGTCGGAAGGAGAGGTGCAGACTAGTAGTAGTAGTAGTAGTGAGAGTGTAGCCACTGAGAGGTCAGGTCCCTCTCAGATCCAACATTTCTCACTTGAAAGGGTTGTCTAAGGCGCTTTCTGTACCAAGAAGCCATGTGTTGCAGTGTCTGACAAGATGAACATCAAAATGGTATACAATACCGACACTACTACTACTAGTCAACACCTCTCCTTCCGACAGTATTTAAGTCTCCGCACTGTCGCTTGATCTTCAGATAGTTCCTGACTATGGAACTGAACTTCTCCAGGCCGAGGGACTGATAACCTCAAATTCTACGACTTCAAGGGTGATGGACTGATTACATCGTCTTCACATCTCTACTGCTCCTGCCTACTTTCTGTATTCGACTGAAGAAGCCTACTGTGTAGGCGAAACGTTTCGGAATAAAGTTGCCTAACTGTTGCCTATGTGTCTTACCTACCAACCTGTCGGTATTGTATACCATTTTGATGTTCATTGTTTGTAATGGCTTGATAAAGCTCCTGGAGAGCGAAACGTTGGCACAATAAAATGTCACATTAGCTGCACTTGTGTCCTTTTACTTTACATAGTAACAATATCCCCAGAGAAAGTTGCGTTCGGTTATTAAGTCAGGATCACATTATACTGCTTATGTGTTTATATTTCCATTGTGGTATAAACCTTGGTAATAAATACCGACAAGTTGGTTTAGAAAGACACGTAAGCAAACACTATAACATATTTATTAGAAAACGTTTCGGTCCTGGAACCTTGACGTTAGAAGTGTTAGAAGTGATCAAGGTCCCAGGACCGAAACGTTTTCTAATAAATATGTTATAGTGTTTGCTTACGTGTCTTTCTAAACCATGTTTCCATTGTGTCGGTATTTTATACCATTTATTCCCTTCTTGGGTAGTTTTGGGTAGGGGTGGTTTTGATAAGGACCTGCCTTGTATGGGCCAGTAGGCTTTCGGCAGTGTTCCTCCATTCTTATGTTCTTATGTCAATTAGATCCTAGTTTGTGGAAAAAGACACTTATGTACAGTTCAGGACATTTATTAAAGGAAACGTTTCGCCACGAGTGGCTTCTTCAGTCCTAATACAGAGAAAACTAAGAAAACACACATATATATAGTGGTGGGAGTCAGGTGAGGTGAAGCGTGGGTAGAGGTGGTAGTAGTAGTAGTAGTAGTAATGGAACTAAGGAGGTGAGGTTAGAGAGGGACCTGCTGGCATCAAGTAACACGAGTTCCCAGGATGGGTAATATCCTCTTGCTTAGTAATTTTGAAATACTGTAACTACCGGATTTCTGCTTTATAGTGTTACTGACAGAAATTAGTGCAGCTTCAATGCATTTTCTCCGTCTTAAGTCGTCTTCTTTAATAACTAGTTTAGCTTCATTGAATTTCATGAGGTGTCCAACTTCGTCTCTATGTTGAACACATGCGTGTTTGCGGTCATCATTTCTGCAAGCATTTTTGTGTTCTGCTATCCTGATGTCCAGAGTTCTGGCTGTTTCCCCTACATATACTTTGTCACACCCCCCACATGGTATAGTGTAGATTCCTGCACTTGTGCCAGAATCATGCTTGGGTTTTTGTATCAGGTTCCTAATAGTAGTTGAAGAGCTGGTAGATATTTTAGCCAGTTTTCTGTCAAACATTTTCGAAACATTAGTGGCAACGTTGCTGACCGGTAAAACGATGTAACTTGGAGGCTTTTCTTCAATTTGATAGGTGTTGGCCTTGCTGAGGATACGTGTTGCACGTTTCCTGCAATCACGTATGAAGTGTAGGGGAAAGTGTAGTGAACTAAAAGAGTTGGTGATGTATGTACATTCTTCTTCGAGGAACTGCGGACTGGAAATTCTGTAGGCTCTCAGAAAGAAGCCAATAACTACCCCTCTTTTAGTTCTTGTGTCATGGTGAGAGAAGAAATGTAGAAGATCATTCTTGTAGGTAGGCTTCCGGTAGACTTTAAAAGAAAGTTTGCTTTCCCCTGTGCGTAAGAGAACGTCGAGAAAAGGTAACTGGTTGTCCTTCTCCTCCTCTAGAGTAAATTTAATAGTAGGTTCCAGAGTGTTGATGGTGTTGAGGATGCCCTGTACGTCAAGATTTTTGGGTACAATGACCAAAATATCATCTACGTACCGCATCCAAGTAACTGAACGAGGGATGTTATTGAGGATCCTTCTTGATTCCAGGTCCTCCATATATAAATTGGCAAGAACTGCACTAAGGGGGGATCCCATGGCTAGTCCGAAGAGTTGTTTGTACTTCTTGTCCTCGAACCTAAAACAGTTATAACGAACACAAAGTTCGACAAGGCTCACAAAATCTTGGCGGGGTACAGGTAACTCTGTATCATCTTTAATCACCCTGCGAAGAAGATCAATGGCTTGATCAACTGGGACATTGGTGAATAAGGCAGTCACGTCAAAACTTGCAAGCTTCTTATCACTCATGTCGAGATCCCTGATACGGTTAAGGAGGTCACCCGAATGCTTTAGATGAGCCTGACTGATTGTACCCAGGAGCTTTGACAAATATTTCGCCAAAACTCCTGCTAGACTGTGAGGGGCGCTGCCGATACCAGATGTAATGGGTCTCATAGGCACATTTGGTTTGTGGGTCTTTGGTAAACCATAAAGTCTAGCTGACTTGGGGTTGGTAGGGATGAGGCGCAAGAGCTTTTTACCTTCTTCTGATTTCCTGAGTATACTGCGGGTCTTACTGAGAAAAGAATCTGTTTCTTTCCTCCATGCATGTTCATGTCATGCATGTCAAGACACAGTACTAGTGATGGACGTTTTATAAAGAGACTACCTTTCTCTCCTCCTGAAGGCACACAGTTTCAAGAACCGTTCCTCTTTTCTGCAAGACTGCATAGAAGAAATGGTCGCACCTAGATCCACTCCACACCTTCTCACGGATTCTAAACATCCCTTCTCTCCTGCTACTTACCACTATCTACGAGAGTGCAAGGAAGATCTATCAGCTTGCTCCAAAGATTATTTCCATAGTGCTCACCTAGCTCTCACTTCCCTTCCCACTCCTGACAGACGCACCGCCGAACACATCCTAAGCAAAGTTACCACCGCCAACCTACAGCAGAAACTACGGCTCTCAAGAAAACTTGCCTCTCTCTGTCAACACAGCAAATGGAAAGATATTGGTAGAGCTGACATCATCAATAACCTTTCTTCTTATGTTCTCAGTGATACAGAATCCGAAGCACTCAGCTTAGGTCTCAAGTTTGCTACTGGCATACGGAAGCCTAAATGCGAGTTAGACACAGTGATCAAAAACCATTTCTTCTGTGACTCTGAGTTTAACAAAGGTTTCATACAAGGACTTATTGCAGCTGCAGTTTCTGAACCTAGTCGTCCAGTCATTCCTCGTCGCTACATCCAGGCACTCAAACACTTAGCTTCCAATAATGATATTCTCATCACCACAGCGGACAAAGGAGGAGGAGTGGTCATCCTCAACAGTACAGACTACGTTAGTAAGATGCAAGATTTATTGAACGACGCCAACACATACGTTTCCATCCCCGAACATGCATGGAGGAAAGAAACAGATTCTTTTCTCAGTAAGACCCGCAGTATACTCAGGAAATCAGAAGAAGGTAAAAAGCTCTTGCGCCTCATCCCTACCAACCCCAAGTCAGCTAGACTTTATGGTTTACCAAAGACCCACAAACCAAATGTGCCTATGAGACCCATTACATCTGGTATCGGCAGCGCCCCTCACAGTCTAGCAGGAGTTTTGGCGAAATATTTGTCAAAGCTCCTGGGTACAATCAGTCAGGCTCATCTAAAGCATTCGGGTGACCTCCTTAACCGTATCAGGGATCTCGACATGAGTGATAAGAAGCTTGCAAGTTTTGACGTGACTGCCTTATTCACCAATGTCCCAGTTGATCAAGCCATTGATCTTCTTCGCAGGGTGATTAAAGATGATACAGAGTTACCTGTACCCCGCCAAGATTTTGTGAGCCTTGTCGAACTTTGTGTTCGTTATAACTGTTTTAGGTTCGAGGACAAGAAGTACAAACAACTCTTCGGACTAGCCATGGGATCACCCCTTAGTGCAGTTCTTGCCAATTTATATATGGAGGACCTGGAATCAAGAAGGATCCTCAATAACATCCCTCGTTCAGTTACTTGGATGCGGTACGTAGATGATATTTTGGTCATTGTACCCAAAAATCTTGACGTACAGGGCATCCTCAACACCATCAACACTCTGGAACCTACTATTAAATTTACTCTAGAGGAGGAGAAGGACAACCAGTTACCTTTTCTCGACGTTCTCTTACGCACAGGGGAAAGCAAACTTTCTTTTAAAGTCTACCGGAAGCCTACCTACAAGAATGATCTTCTACATTTCTTCTCTCACCATGACACAAGAACTAAAAGAGGGGTAGTTATTGGCTTCTTTCTGAGAGCCTACAGAATTTCCAGTCCGCAGTTCCTCGAAGAAGAATGTACATACATCACCAACTCTTTTAGTTCACTACACTTTCCCCTACACTTCATACGTGACTGCAGGAAACGTGCAACACGTATCCTCAGCAAGACCAACACCTATCAAATTGAAGAAAAGCCTCCAAGTTACATCGTTTTACCGGTCAGCAACGTTGCCACTAATGTTTCGAAAATGTTTGACAGAAAACTGGCTAAAATATCTACCAGCTCTTCAACTACTATTAGGAACCTGATACAAAAACCCAAGCATGATTCTGGCACAAGTGCAGGAATCTACACTATACCATGTGGGGGGTGTGACAAAGTATATGTAGGGGAAACAGCCAGAACTCTGGACATCAGGATAGCAGAACACAAAAATGCTTGCAGAAATGATGACCGCAAAAACGCATGTGTTCAACATAGAGACGATGTTGGACACCTCATGAAATTCAATGAAGCTAAACTAGTTATTAAAGAAGACGACTTAAGACGGAGAAAATGCATTGAAGCTGCACTAATTTCTGTCAGTAACACTATAGAGCAGAAATCCGGTAGTTACAGTATTTCAAAATTACTAAGCAAGAGGATATTACCCATCCTGGGAACTGGTGTTACTTGATGCCAGCAGGTCCCTCTCTAACCTCACCTCCTTAGTTCCATTACTACTACTACTACTACTACCACCTCTACCCACGCTTCACCTCACCTGACTCCCACCACTATATATATGTGTGTTTTCTTAGTTTTCTCTGTATTAGGACTGAAGAAGCCACTCGTGGCGAAACGTTTCCTTTAATAAATGTCCTGAACTGTATATAAGTGTCTTTTTCCACATCTTGTCGGTATCACCATACCATTTCCTCAGATCCTAGTTTCCTTAGCGGTTGTAGCACTCATCCTAACTAGGCATCATGACTCACGCACTCACCTGTGAGTGCGTGAGTCATGATGCCTAGTTAGGGTTAAAGCCTCACACGTTCCCTGATTTAATAATCATTTTTGGGCTGATTTTACCTAATTAAACCTGCTTGTTTTTGGCTGGCATTTATTAGCACAAGATGCTTAATCGTGCACTTAAATTTAATTTTATCTAGCTAAACTGTTAATTTATTGAGGAGACTTTACATGACACATTTTGCGATAATCTGTTGTTAATGTAACTTGCAAAACTTTATAATTATTATATTTGATTTATCATCTCTCCTTTGATTGGCAACAGATCATCGTTCCAGTATAAACCTTGATGGCTTCATCAGTCCAATACAAAGAGGAAGGCGTAAGGAGAGGAGGAGTGTGAGGTAATCAGTCCCTCAACCTGGAGTCGATGTGTTCAGTCCATCAATCTTGTAGAATGGACTGAACACATCGACTCCAGGTTGAGGGACTGATTACCTCACACTCCTCCTCTCCTTACGCCTTTCTCTTTGTATTGGACTGATGAAGCCACTGTGTGGCGAAACGTTTCCTAAATAAAGATTCCCATATGCTGCATAAGTGTCTCGATCTTCAACTTGTCGGTTTTTCAAACCATTCATCACAAACCTTGATATAATAAGACAGTTTCATTGGTAAGCGACAAAATAGAAGAGAGAAAACTAAAATACAATGTTGCCACGAGCATTTCATGTGAATAAAATGCAGAATAATTGAATTAGGCTTAAAAAAATATATAACTGTCAGCCTATTATGATCGATTTGGTTATTAACATTTAATAACACGATTACTTTAACTCGTAAATAATTTTAACCCTACATAAATATTATTAGTTGAAACTGAGACACATGTGCAACATCTGGGCATCTTTATTGTAGACGTTTCGCCATCCAGTGGCTTTATCAATACAAATTCCAGGTCATAACTTCAAGTTATGTCCTGGAATTTGTATTGATAAAGCCACTGGATGGCGAAACGTCTACAATAAAGATACCCAGATGTTGCACATGTGTCTCAGTTTCAACTTGTCGGTATTGTATACCATTCTTGTACAAACATTATTAGTAACATAATATATATTTGAAGGATGGAAAATTATTATATTTTCCCCGCTATCGGTGGGAAATTGACGATATTGATTATTACACTTCTTCATTAATTAAATCAACCAGCCCCCCTCTAGTGGAAAAATAAACACAAATGCGGTATAATGCGGCCCTTTATTGACAATGTTTCGCCCACACAGTGGGCTTTTTCGTTGGGCTCGAAAAATCTCACTGTTTGGGCGAAACGTTGTCAACAAAGGATCGCATTATACTGCATTTCTTTATTTTTCCATCGTGTTGGTATTTTGTACCATTTACCTCTCGCCCCCTCTAGCTCCTTAGGCTGTTGAATAGACCTTCAGAGATTGTTGTTGAGGTGATGGTTGCAGTTCTCATGAAAAATCCATTCCTCCTTGAATCATTAATGCTTATATTTCCGTGTCATCTATTTTTTCGCCATGTAACATAGGCTTGGTATTAAAAAACTGTATATTATGATAAAACATGAACAAAATTATAGAGGTCAACTTCCGTGGCTTGCCACGCGAGTTTATATAATTAGGATAATCCTAGTAACAGAATTTTGATTGAACATTAAAATGGTATCAAATACCGACAGATTGTTAGGAAAGACACTGTTGCATATGTGTCTTTCCTAACAGAATTTTGATTATTGGGTTAGTAAACTAATACACAGGTTCATACAATAGGCTAGTTTTAAATATTGTCATGAAAATTTCTAAGAGAATTCGCTGATAACTGGGACAATAAATTTCATTGGACAGCCTAGGGAAACATGACTCAAGAAATCGTAATGACAGGATTGCAAACGATTGCGACGGGCTGGAGTTTTGAGACTCTATGACCGCGGGTTCAACCCCGGCCGGGGGTATGGTTTGGTTAGCCTAGGGAAATGCGGCATCGTCCATTCCATGGAATTTCTTCCCAGGCTAAGCCTTTATTTATTTTTTTTTTTTGCAGTAGATTTCTTTAGATATTTAACACTATTAATTATTTTTGTTCGTAGGTTAATGGCAATTGTTACGTCCTCGTGTTTTCTCAATGCAAAATTTTAGCGAGGTGTGGTTTTTACCTGGCTAATAATTATAATATTGTATGAACCAAGATAAGCGGAGTAGCAAATAGGCTCTCTATCCATGTTCGTAAGGACCAACAAAGCTACGGAAAATTAGGACTGAAATGCCGACACTAAACAATCAGTAGCGCTTACCTTCGACTTCAACAACCTGAGAACTTTAGACACATGTGCAACATCTGGATATCTTTATTGTAGTAGACGTTTCGCCATCCAGTGGCTTTATCAATACAGATTCTAGGACATAATAGGAAGACAGTAGAACTATATACAAAAGATGAGGTAATCAGTCCCTCGGCCTTGGAGTTAGTGTTCACAGCTTCATGGTGGAGGAGAATCTGGAGCAAAGACAAGAAGACTGGCGGTTTATATAGGCGTCAGTGGATAGGGACGGGCAGCAGACGAGGGCAAAGTCACTGGTAGGCGGGATTCCCCAGTGGAAGTAGGTCCTTCCCAAAGAGATGGGTTAGTTGTAGCAGCCGTGAAGAAGGTCTTGTAGATGTCCTCTGAACCAAGATTCCATGATGTTGCAGTGTCTGACAAGTTGTGCAAGAAAGGTATAAAATACCGACAATATGAAAGTTAAGACACATGTGCATCATCTGGATATCTTTATTGTAGTAGACGTTTCGCCATCCAGTGGCTATATCAATACAGATTCTAGGACATAATAGGAAGACAGTAGAACTATATACAAAAGATGAGGTAATCAGTCCCTCGGCCTTGGAGTTAGTGTTCACAGCTTCATGGTGGAGGAGAATCTGGAGCAAAGACAAGAAGACTGGCGGTTTATATAGGCGTCAGTGGATAGGGACGGGCAGCAGACGAGGGCAAAGTCACTGGTAGGCGGGATTCCCCAGTGGAAGTAGGTCCTTCCCAAAGAGATGGGTTAGTTGTAGCAGCCGTGAAGAAGGTCTTGTAGATGTCCTCTGAACCAAGATTCCATGATGTTGCAGTGTCTGACAAGTTGTGCAAGAAAGGTATAAAATACCGACAATATGAAAGTTAAGACACATGTGCAACATCTGGATATCTTTATTGTAGTAGACGTTTCGCCATCCAGTGGCTTTATCAATACAGATTCTAGGACATAATAGGAAGACAGTAGAACTATATACAAAAGATGAGGTAATCCGTCCCTCGGCCTTGGAGTTAGTGTTCACAGCTTCATGGTGGAGGAGAATCTGGAGCAAAGACAAGAAGACTGGCGGTTTATATAGGCGTCAGTGGATAGGGACGGGCAGCAGACGAGGGCAAAGTCACTGGTAGGCAGGATTCCCCAGTGGAAGTAGGTCCTTCCCAAAGAGATGGGTTAGTTGTAGCAGCCGTGAAGAAGGTCTTGTAGATGTCCTCTGAACCAAGATTCCATGATGTTGCAGTGATTACCTCATCTTTTGTATATAGTTCTACTGTCTTCCTATTATGTCCTAGAATCTGTATTGATAAAGCCACTGGATGGCGAAACGTCTACTACAATAAAGATATCCAGATGTTGCACATGTGTCTTAACTTTCATATTGTCGGTATTTTATACCTTTCTTGCACAACTTGTCAGACACTATAACATCATGGAATCTTGGTTCAGAGGACATCTACAAGACCTTCTTCACGGCTGCTACAACTAACCCATCTCTTTGGGAAGGACCTACTTCCACTGGGGAATCCCGCCTACCAGTGACTTTGCCCTCGTCTGCTGCCCGTCCCTATCCACTGACGCCTATATAAACCGCCAGTCTTCTTGTCTTTGCTCCAGATTCTCCTCCACCATGAAGCTGTGAACACTAACTCCAAGGCCGAGGGACTGATTACCTCATCTTTTGTATATAGTTCTACTGTCTTCCTATTATGTCCTAGAATCTGTATTGATAAAGCCACTGGATGGCGAAACGTCTACTACAATAAAGATGATGTTGATAAATTAGACACATGTGCAACTCTTGGGTATCTTTATTGAGGAAACGTTTCGCCACACAATGGCTTAATCAGTTCATACAAAGGAGAATCTTGAAGAACAGGAGGAGAATGAGGTAATCAGTCCCTCAACCTTGAGTCGATGTGGTCAGTCCATCAATCTTGAATAGAATACGGCATACGTGCTGAGAAGGAGCTTATAAACCGTTGACAGGAGAGGTGCAGAAGTCATAGGTCGTGTAACATTTGTTCAATGTTGAAGTAGGTCGTGCCCAAGAATTAGGCAAGCGAAGAATTCCCAAGTATTAAGATCCCAAGAAGTTGCAGTGTCTGACAGGTTTGTAGATGAATGGTTCAGAGAACCGACATGTTGATAAATTAGACACATGTGCAACTCTTGGGTATCTTTATTGAGGAAACGTTTCGCCACACAGTGGCTTCATCAGTCCATACAAAGGAGAATCTTGAAGAACAGGAGGAGAATGAGGTAATCAGTCCCTCAACCTTGAGTCGATGTGGTCAGTCCATCAATCTTGAATAGAATACGGCATACGTGCTGAGAAGGAGCTTATAAACCGTTGGCAGGAGAGGTGCAGAAGTCATAGGTCGTGTAACATTTGTTCAATGTTGAAGTAGGTCGTGCCCAAGAATTAGGCAAGCGAGGAATTCCCAAGTATTAAGATCCCAAGAAGTTGCAGTGTCTGACAGGTTTGTAGATGAATGGTTCAGAGAACCGACATGTTGATAAATTAGACACATGTGCAACTCTTGGGTATCTTTATTGAGGAAACGTTTCGCCACTCAGTGGCTTCATCAGTCCATACAAAGGAGAATCATGAAGAACAGGAGGAGAATGAGGTAATCAGTCCCTCAACCTTGAGTCGATGTGGTCAGTCCATCAATCTTGAATAGAATACGGCATACGTGCTGAGAAGGAGCTTATAAACCGTTGGCAGGAGAGGTGCAGAAGTCATAGGTCGTGTAACATTTGTTCAGTGTTGAAGTAGGTCGTGCCCAAGAATTAGGCAAGCGAAGAATTCCCAAGTATTAAGATCCCAAGAAGTTGCAGTGTCTGACAGGTTTGTAGATGAATAGTTCAGAGAACCGACATGTTGATAAATTAGACACATGTGCAACTCTTGGGTATCTTTATTGAGGAAACGTTTCGCCACACAGTGGCTTCATCAGTCAATACAAAGGAGAATCTTGAAGAACAGGAGGAGAATGAGGTAATCAGTCCCTCAACCTTGAGTCGATGTGGTCAGTCCATCAATCTTGAATAGAATATGGCATACGTGCTGAGAAGGAGCTTATAAACCGTTGGCAGGAGAGGTGCAGAAGTCATAGGTCGTGTAACATTTGTTCAATGTTGAAGTAGGTCGTGCCCAAGAATTAGGCAAGCGAAGAATTCCCAAGTATTAAGATCCCAAGAAGTTGCAGTGTCTGACAGGTTTGTAGATGAATGGTTCAGAGATCCGACATGTTGATAAATTAGACACATGTGCAACTCTTGGGTATCTTTATTGAGGAAACGTTTCGCCACACAGTGGCTTCATCAGTCCATTCTTGGGCACGACCTACTTCAACATTGAACAAATGTTACACGACCTATGACTTCTGCACCTCTCCTGCCAACGGTTTATAAGCTCCTTCTCAGCACGTATGCCGTATTCTATTCAAGATTGATGGACTGACCACATCGACTCAAGGTTGAGGGACTGATTACCTCATTCTCCTCCTGTTCTTCAAGATTCTCCTTTGTATGGACTGATGAAGCCACTGTGTGGCGAAACGTTTCCACAATAAAGATACCCAAGAGTTGCACATGTGTCTAATTTATCAACATGTCCGTTCTCTGAACCATTCATCTACAATCCTATACCATGAGCTGCCACTTTTCTTAAGAGTCTCTTGTGAGGTACTCTGTCGAAGGCTTTACTAAAATCCAAATAAACAATATCATATTCCTTATCACTGTCAACTGCCTCAAATGTTCTATTGAAGAACGTCAGTAAGTTTGTCAGGCAGGAACGACCTCTCGTGAATCCATGCTGAGATTGATTTATCAAGTTATGCTCTTCAAGGTGACTTCTGATAATGTCAGCTATAATTGATTCTAATAACTTGCCCACTATAAATGTCAGGCTTATTGGACGGTAATTTGAAGGAGTGGACTTATCCCCTGATTTGAATATAGGAACCACATTAGCCATCTTCCACATCTCTGGCACAACACTGGTAAGGATGGACGCATTGAATACACTCGTTAATGGCTGACTAAGCTCCATCTTGCATTCCTTAAGTACCCTTGAAAACAACTCATCGGGTCCCGGGGACTTATTTTGTTTCAGTTTGTCTATCTGTTTAATAACCATGTCCCTCGTGACAGTAATATTAGTTAACTTAAATTCATCAGGAACTAAATAATTGTTAATTACTGGAATCTCATTTACATCTTCCTGTGTAAAATCGGACAAAAAATAGTCATTAAATAAGGAACACATTTCCAGTTCATTATCTGTCAGCTGTCCATTCCCAGATTTCAGAGGTCCTACTTTTTCCTTCACCTTCGTCCTATACACTTGAAAGAACCCCTTTGGATTAGTCTTTGATTCATTAGCGACTCTAATTTCATAGTCACGTTTAGCTTTTCTAATCGCCTTTTTTACTTCTCTTTTAAGCTGAACATATTGGTCAGTAAGGTTAACCTCTCCTCTTCTGATGCGCCTATAAATTCCCCTTTTCTCCCCTAATAGATGCTTTAGCCTCCTGTTAACCCATTTGGGATCGTTATTATTAGACCTAATTTCTCTCTGGGGAATGTATATACTCTGGGCACTGTGTACATTATTAAGAAAACAATCATAAAAGCAGATCCCTTCATATTCATAAGTATGATTATCGTCAATAAAATCATTAGCTAGATAACCCCAATCAAGATTAGACAGATGTTCCCTAAGTCCATTATAATCGGCAGAACGAAAATCGGGGATTTTTACTGTATTATCATTATTCTTGCATTCCCAATTAATGCTAAAGGTGATGGATTTGTGATCACTTGCGCCAAGCTCTTCAGTGATCTCCAGATTATTCACGAGTGTTTCCTTATTTGACAAGACTAGGTCTAGCAAATTATTACCCCTGGTAGGTTCAGTTACACTCTGTTTCAGAAAACAGTCCTGAACTGTTTCCATGAAGTCACTGGACTCTAGATTACCTGTCAAAGAATTCCAGTCAATTTGGCTAAAGTTAAAGTCCCCTACTATGACTACGTTACTGTGTCCAGAAGCCCTAACAATTTCGTCCCAAAGAAGTCTCCCTCTATCGTGATCCAAGCCTGGAGGTCGGTATATTACACCTAGAATTAGTTTTTCTTGACCCTCCACGAACTCTACCCAAACAGATTCTGTTACTGCTCCATCTATTTTTATACCTGTTTTTATGCAACAATTAATATTTTCTCGAACATACAATGCAACTCCTCCCCCCTTCCCATTACATCTATCCACATTGAATAACTTAAATCCCTGAATATTACACTCAGCAGTCATATCCCGACTCTTTAAATCATACCACGTATCAGTTAATGCAATGATATCAAAGTTCCCAGCACATGCTACCAAACGTAGTTCATTAATTTTATTTCTTGCACTTCGACTGTTAGCATAAAATACCATCATATGTTTTTTCTTCTGCACATTTTTCCTATTCATCTTTGTTTTTACACAATTTCTGAAATTATCATTACCCAGAGTTACTACATGACAGTTACTATTAAGATTCTTAATATCAGAGCATAAGTCAATATATCCATACTCATTATTAATCATTTCTAAACCCATACCTCTAACTAATCCTAGTTTAAAGTCCTAACAACCCCCTCAACTGAGTTAGCAAGAAAACCCACACCTGCCCTGGATAAGTGAACCCCATCCCTGGCATACATGTCATTTCGGCCATAGAAGTTGTCCCAGTTGTCAATGAATGGTACTGCATTATCCTTACAGTGTTTATCCAGCCAACAATTAATACCAATTGCTCTGGACAACCATTCATTGCCAACACCTCTTCTTGGCAAAATGCCACATATAACAGGGCACCCCCCCTTCTTCCTAATCATGTCTATAGCTGTCCTGAACTTTCTAACTAAATCCTCACTTCTACGCTTGCCTACATCATTGCCTCCAGCACTGAGGCAAATAATAGGATTGATCCCATTACCGTTCATGATGTTGTCAAGCCGGCTAACAATGTCCTCCATCCCAGCCCCAGGAAAGCATACCCTTTGTCTCCTACTCCTGTCCTTCAAGCAGAATGCCCTATCCATGTATCTAACCTGGCTATCCCCAACAACAACAATATTCTTACCTTCCTTGTTGTCGTTCGTCGTGACGATCCCAGTAGTAGACTCACATTCGTCGGGTAGCACCGAGAATGCGTTGGAGGTTTCCACGGGAGTTTCCACAGCAGTCTCTTTCTTCTTCATCGTTTCTGGCTTTCCATTCGTCTTCTTGATCGTCAACTTCGTCGTCCCCTGCTGTCCAGCCACTGACCACGATCCCTTCTTGACCTGAGGACTCGAAACAGGAGGACTACTACGAATCCTCTTGTTTTCCTCGGTCAATCGCCGTATCTCCATCTTCGCTGCCCTCAATTCTTCCTTAAGTTGCTGGTAAAGTTGCTCGATGGAGGGCATCTTGGTTCAGTCCACGGGAGCAAACAAGACACTTCTTCACAGAGTTAAGTATAGGTCAGCACTCAAAGTACAGGTCACCACTCAAGAGCACACAAACAGGTCTTCACAGGACGCCACATTAACAGAAAATTGCTGCATTGGAGACAAACTGAAGGATAAAGACATATCAGATAAGATTTATACTGGTGCAAAAAAGATGTTTGGCAACCCACCATTGATTGAAGATAACGGGGGAATTAAGAAACAGGATACACTTATTGCTAGCAAGATTAGTCATAGAATACCGTGTTTTGACATCGTCGGATTTTAATCTCCAATAATATTTATTACAGAGAAGGCTAACTTAGCCAAGATTAATCAACATTACCTGAACCATTCATCTACAAACATTACCTCATCCACCAGTCTCCGCGTCAAATTAAGAAGTTCCTATAAGAACATAAGAACATAAGAATGTAGGAACACTGCAGAAGGCCTACTGGCCCATACGAGGCAGGTCCTTATCAAAACGACATCTACCTAAAGCTATTCAAGAAATAACTCCCGTACCCGATGAGATTAAGACACATGTGCAACATCTGGGTATCCCCACTGTAGACGCTTCACCATCCAGTGGCTCCATCAACACAAACTCCAGGACAAAACTTGAAGACAGCAGAACTATGCACAGAAGATGAGGCAATCAGTCCCTCAACCCAGGAGTAGGTGCGAAGAGCACCACAGTCGTGGAGATTCTGAATCTCCACGACTATGGTGCTCCTCGCACCCACTCCCAGGTTGAGGGACCGATCACCTCACCCCCGTACACAGTTCCACTGTCTTCAAGTTATGTCCCAGAACTTGCATTGATAAAGCCACTGGATGGCGAAACGTCTACAACAAAGATACCCAGATGTTGCACATGTGTCTTAATCTCATCTTGTCGGTATTATATACCATTCGTACATAACTCCCGTACCCCTTGACACCAATCAAACCCAGCCCCTCCCACTCATATATTTGTCCAGTCTCTTCTTAGAGCTACCAAAGGTCCTAACCTCTATCAGCCCACTGGGAAGACTGTTCCACGCATCTACAACTCTGTTAGAAAACCAGCACTTACCTATGTCCTTTCTAAATCTAAATTTATCCAACTTAAATCCATTATTCCTGGTTCTTACCTGGTTCGACACCCTCAGTACTTTATTAATGTCTCCCTTGTTTATGCCCGTCATCCACTTATACACTTCAATGATATCTCCCCTCATTCTACGCCTCTCCAGAGAGTGGAGATTTAAGGCTTTAAGTCTATCTTCATACGGGAGGTTCCTTACACAGTAAATCATTTTAGTCATTCTTCTCTGTATGTTCTCTGATGAGTCTATGTCCATCCTGTAGTAAGGGGACCAAAACTGAGCAGCATAATCTAAATGAGGCCTCACTAGTGATGTATAGAGCTGTAAAATAACTTTTGGACTTCTGTTACTTATACTTCTTGAGATAAATCCAAGTAATCTGTTGGCCTTGTTGCGCACACTGAGTCACTGCTGTCTTGGCTTTAGATTTCTGCTTACCATGACTCCCAAGTCTTTTTCACATTCTGTATGACCAAGCTCTACTTCACCTAGATTATAGCTTCGAGGGTTATTTTCATTACCAAGGGCAAGTACCTTACACTTATCCACATTAAACTTCATCTGCCATTTCTCAGACCAAGACATTAATTTGTTCAAATCGTCCTGGAGTTCATTGATATCCTCCTCAGAGTGAATTATACGGCCTATCTTTGTATCATCAGCAAACTTACTCATGTCACTAGTAATCCCTTCATCAAGGTCATTAATGTAAATTATGAACAAGAGAGGGCCTAAAACTGATCCTTGTGGAACGCCACTAGTGACTAATCCCCAGTCAGATTTCACTCCATTAATGGTAACTCTCTGCTTTCTGTTGTTAGGTAAGACACATCTCTGCTTTCTATTGGTAAGCCATGCCTCAATCCATGCTAGAACTTTACCTCCTATACCATGAGCTGCCACTTTTCTTAAGAGTCTCTTGTGAGGTACTCTGTCGAAGGCTTTACTAAAATCCAAATAAACAATATCATATTCCTTATCACTGTCAGCTGCCTCAAATGTTCTATTGAAGAACGTCAGTAAGTTTGTCAGGCAGGAACGACCTCTCGTGAATCCATGCTGAGATTCATTTATCAAGTAATGCTCTTCAAGGTGACTTCTGATAATGTCAGCTATAATTAATTCTAATAACTTGCCCACTATAGATGTCAGGCTTATTGGACGGTAATTTGAAGGAGTGGACTTATCCCCTGATTTGAATATAGGAACCACATTAGCCATCTTCCACATCTCTGGCACAACACTGGTAAGGATGGACGCATTGAATACACTCGTTAATGGCTGACTAAGCTCCATCTTGCATTCCTTAAGTACCCTTTAAAACAACTCATCGGTTCCCGGGGACTTATTTTGTTTCAGTTTGTCTATCTGTTTAATAATCATGTCCCTCGTGACAGTAATATTAGTTAACTTAAATTCATCAGGAACTAAATAATTGTTAATTACTGGAATCTCATTTACATCTTCCTGTGTAAAAACTGACAAAAAATAGTCATTAAATAAGGAACACATTTCCAGTTCATTATCCGTCAGCTGTCCATTCCCAGATTTCAGAGGTCCTACTTTTTCCTTCACCTTCGTCCTATACACTTGAAAGAACCCCTTTGGATTAGTCTTTGATTCATTAGCAACTCTAATTTCATAGTCACGTTTAGCCTTTCTAATCGCCTTTTTTACTTCTCTTTTAAGCTGAACATGTTGGTCAGTATAATAAAATGTTAATACGCCCTCGACTCGAATATCCATCAGTGCTATTATCACCTAGTATAGCGAATTTGTTAAAACTGCTAAGGCCCAGAATTGAGGTTTTAGGTTTGTTTCAGGTGTCTACTTACGAGACAGAACGAGGCTGAGGATCTACACAAGGTACATGAAATAAATGCCACTCATATTTGTCTAATTAATCCTAAGAAGTCCTAGGAAGACTTTGCAAGAAGAATGAGCTCTTTATACCAGATGGGGAAAATCAACCATTGGTAGTTAACACCACTCACTATATTAACCAAGATTCTCCTCGTAAGATCCAAAATGTGACTACATGACATGTAACAACGAGTTACACGCCATGTCCATAAAGAAGACTACCCTCAATCCATGATTCCCGGTAACTTACCCGAAAACCTAGATAATTAGCTAACTTAGCTCTGTGAAGACCTGTTTGTGTGCTCTCTGTGAATCTGTACCAGGATGCCCTCTCTTGAGCAACTTTACCAGCAGCTGAGAGAAGAGCTCAGAGTTGCTAAGATGGAGATACGGCGATTAACGGAGGAGAACAAGAGGATTCGTAGTAATCCTTCTGTTGTGAGTCCCCAGGTTAAGATGGGAGCTTGGTCAGTGGCCGGGCAACATGGAACCAAGCTGAAGATCAAGAAAACGGTTGGAGAGGCAGAAACAACGAGAAACCAGAAGACTACCGTGGAAACTTCCAACTCATTCTCGGTGCTACCTGACGAATGTGAGTGTTCTACTGGGAATGCCACAACGAGCACCAAAGAAGCATTGGCAGACGTGAGTAAGACATCCCTAGAAACCCCAACGAAGACCATCGAGAACGTCTTGACGAATTCTACAAGTGGTGTAATGCTACCTGGCGAATGTGAGTCGACTACTCTGAGCATCACGACGGACGACGCCAAGGAAGGTAAAAACATTGTTGTTGTTGGGGATAGCCAGATTAGGTACCTGGATAGGGCATTCTGCTTGAAGGATAGGAGTAGGAGGCAGAGAGTGTGTTTTCCTGGGGCTGGGATGAAGGATATTGTTAGCCGTCTGGATGACATCATGAGAGGTAATGGGAGCAATCCTATTATCTGTCTCAGTGCTGGAGGCAACGATGTTGGCAGACGTAGGAGTGAGGACCTAATTAGCAGGTATAGGTCAGCAATAGAGATAATTAGGAGGAAGGGTGGGAAACCTGTCATATGTGGCATTTTGCCAAGGAGAGGAGTTGGAAATGAGTGGTTGTCCAGAGCAATTGGTGTCAATTGCTGGCTGGACAAATACTGTAAGGAAAATGCGGTAACATTCATTGACAACTGGGACCTCTTCTATGGCAGAAATGACATGTATGCCAGGGATGGGGTTCACTTATCTAGGTGTGGGGTGGGAGCACTGGCCAACGCAGTGGAGGGAGCTGTTAGGTCTTTAAACTAGGAATAGTTAGTGGTATGGGTTTTGGCGGGAAAACTGTGAAGTCGCAGGGTAGTAACATGAGTACTAGGAGAACTAGTAATAGGCAAAATGAGGTGGATATTGGAAAGCCAGTGGCAATAATTGACAAGGACAGTAATAGGTTTAGTGGAATAACAGAAAGGAGCAGAAAGGGTAAAGAGAGAGGAGGGTCATTAAATATTTATTACACAAATAGTCGCAGTGCTAGGAATAAGATGGACGAGTTGAGACTAGTTGCTAGTGCAGGTAACATAGATGTATTTGCCATTACTGAGACGTGGTTTAATTCAAAAAGTCGGGACATGCCTGCAGAATGTCACATTCAGGGTTTTAAATTGTTCCAAGTAGATAGAAGTATCAGGAAGGGGGGTGGGGTGGCATTGTATGTCCGAGATCGCTTGAACTGTTGCATAAAAACGGGTATTAAGTCTGAAGTAACACATACAGAGTCTGTTTGGATAGAATTTTCAGAGGGGCATGAAAAATTAATTTTAGGTGTGATATACCGTCCCCCAAATTTAGATAGGGACCAAGGGAGACTACTATGGGAGGAAATTGTTAGGGCCACAAGGCACGATAATGTAGTAATTCTAGGAGACTTTAACTTTAGTCATATTGATTGGAATTTCTTGACTGGGAATTTAGAATCATACGATTTCTTAGAAGTAGTTCAGGATTGTTTTTTGAAGCAGTTTGTGACAGAACCTACAAGGGGTAATAACCTGCTTGACTTAGTTCTGGCAAAAAATGAATCCCTTGTTAATAATTTAGAAGTTTCAGAGGAACTGGGTGCTAGCGACCACAAATCAATTACATTTAGAATTGAATGGAAGTATGATAGTAAGGATAACTCAGTAACAGTCCCAGATTTTCGCTTAGCAGATTACGATGGGCTTAGAGAACATTTATCATCTGTTGACTGTGGTAACGAAGAGAGCTATCAATATGACAGTTTTCTGAACACAATACATGCTGCTCAAAGAACGTTTATCCCTTATAAGGAAATTAGATCAAATAGAAATGACCCAAAATGGATGAATAATAGGCTGAAATATCTACTAGGGCATAAGAAAGGAATTTATAGACGTATCAAAAGAGGCGAGGGTCATCTTATGAATCAGTATATTGACATTAAGAGGGACGTTAAAAAGGGGATAAGAAAAGCTAAAAGGGACTATGAAATTAAAGTTGCTAGGGATTCTAAAACTAACCCAAAAAGTTTTTTCCAGGTCTATAGAACAAAAGTCAGAGATAAGATAGGTCCCCATAAAAATAACTATGGGCATCTTACTGACAAAGAGAATGAAATGTGCTCGATTTTAAATAATTATTTTCTCTCGGTTTTTACACAGGAAGACACTAATAATATTCCGGCAATTAATTTTTATAGTGGATCAGAAGAAGATAAATTATGTAACATTACAGTCACTAGTGAAATGGTTGTGAAGCAGATAGACCGACTGAAGCAAAATAAGTCACAGGGTCCTGATGAGGTTTTTTCAAGGGTTCTTAAGGAATGCAAAATGGAAGTCCGTGAACCATTAACTAATATTTTTAATTTATCTCTTCAAACAGGTGTAGTGTCTGATATGTGGAAGATGGCTAATGTAATTCCTATTTTTAAAACAGGGGACAAGTCGTTACCGTCAAATTACCGCCCAATAAGCCTGACCTCAATTGTAGGCAAATTACTAGAGTCAATTATAGCTCAAATTATAAGAAGCCATCTCGATAAGCATAGCTTGATTAATGATACTCAGCATGGATTCACAAGAGGCCGGTCTTGTCTAACTAATTTATTAACTTTCTTCAGTAAAGCTTTTGAGGCTGTTGACCACGATAAAGAATTTGATATTGTTTACTTAGATTTTAGTAAGGCATTTGATAGAGTTCCGCACCAAAGACTGTTGAAGAAAGTAGCAGCTCATGGCATTGGAGGAAGGGTGCTCTCGTGGATCGAATCATGGCTCACAGACAGGAAGCAGAGAGTGTCCATAAATGGGGTTAAATCTGAGTGGGGATCAGTAACAAGTGGGGTTCCACAGGGATCAGTCTTGGGCCCGTTGTTGTTTATAATATATATCAATGATCTTGATGAAGGAATTACTAGTGATATGAGCAAATTCGCCGATGACACGAAGATAGGTAGGATAATTGATTCAAGCGTGGATGTTGGGGAGCTTCAGGAGGATTTGGACAAACTCTACTCTTGGTCAGAAAAGTGGCAGATGCAGTTCAATGTAGATAAATGCAAGGTTCTGAAGCTCGGGAGTGTCCATAACCCTAGCACTTATAAGTTAAATAATGTAGAACTTAGCCATACAGATTGCGAAAAGGACTTGGGGGTTATGGTAAGCAGCAACCTTAAACCAAGACAGCAATGCCTAAGCGTACGTAATAAGGCAAATAGATTACTGGGATTTATATCAAGAAGTGTAAGCAACAGAAGTCCAGAGGTCATACTGCAGCTTTATACATCATTAGTAAGGCCTCACCTAGATTATGCAGCTCAATTCTGGTCTCCATATTACAGAATGGACATAAATTCGTTAGAAAACATTCAGTGTAGGATGACTAAATTAATACATAGCATTAGAAATCTTCCGTATGAAGAAAGATTGAAGACTTTTAAGTTACATTCACTTGTTAGACGAAGAATGAGGGGAAACCTGATCGAAGTGTACAAGTGGAAGATAGGTATTAATAAAGGGGATATTAACAAGGTCTTGAAGATATCTCTCCAAGAGAGAACCCGCAGTAATGGATTTAAATTAGATAAGTTTAGATTTAGAAAGGACATAGGAAAGTATTGGTTTGGAAATAGGGTAGTTGATGAGTGGAACAGTCTACCTAGTTGGGTTACTGAGGCTAGGACTTTGGGTAGTTTCAAATTTAGGTTGGATAAGTACATGAGTGGGAGGGGTTGGATTTGAGAGGGACTTCCACATCGGAGCTTGTTTCTTGGGTGGCATTGAAAATTGGGTTGGTCAAATGTTTGTTAGTGGGATGAATTGTAAAGGACCTGCCTAGTATGGGCCAACAGGCCTGCTGCAGTGTTCCTCCTTTCTTATGTTCTTATGTAAAAAGAAAATAATCATACCAGGGATGATTGCTCTCATTTTGAGAAGGGACAAAACTCACGTTCGTCAACTTTCTTCATCCTGAGCACCTGACAGATTACTACAACCAAGCCTCCAGTGTTGCTAATTACATTTCAGATTTTTTGTAGATGAATCACCCCTTGCATACTCTAGAAAATATGCATGGCATATATTCTAGAGTTGTGTTTACAATAACCAGTGTACACGAGTTCGGATAGGTTCCCGGGTATGTATATGTTTTATCATAATGCATATAAGAACATAAGAAAGGAGGAACACTGCAGGAGGCCTGCTGGCCCATACTAGGCAGGTCCTTTACAATTCATCCCACTAACAAAACATTTGCCCAATTTTCAATGCCACCCAAGAAATAAGCTCTGATGTGAAAGTTCCACTCAAATCCAACCCCTCCCACTCATGTACTTATCCAATCTAGATTTGAAACTACCCAAAGTCCCAGCCTCAATAACCCAACTAGGTAGACTGTTCCACTCATCAACTACCCTATTTCCAAACCAATACTTTCCTATGTCCTTTCTAAATCTAAACTTATCTAATTTAAATCCATTACTGCGGGTTCTCTCTTGGAGAGACATCCTCAAGACCTTATTAATATCCCCTTTATTGTAAAGTAAAAGGACACAAGTGCAACTAATGTGACATTTATTGTGGCAACGTTTCGCTCTCCAGGAGCTTTATCAAGCCATTACAAACAATACATGGACACAGAGGGTATATAAAGGCTCAGAGTGAGGTGAATACTAGTGAGGTACCATTTCGATGTTCACTAGTGGTAGTGAACATCGAAATGGTACCTCACTAGTATTCACCTCACTCTGAGCCTTTATATACCCTCTGTGTCCATGTATTGTTTGTAATGGCTTGATAAAGCTCCTGGAGAGCGAAACGTTGCCACAATAAATGTCACATTAGTTGCACTTGTGTCCTTTTACTTTACATATTGTCGGTAATTCTACCAACTTTATTACAATCCCCTTTATTAATACCTATCTTCCACTTATACACTTCGATCAAGTCTCCCCTCATTCTTCGTCTAACAAGTGAATGTAACTTAAGAGTCTTCAATCTTTCTTCATAAGGAAGATTTCTAATGCTATGTATTAATTTAGTCATCCTACGCTGAATGTTTTCTAACGAATTTATGTCCATTTTGTAATACGGAGACCAGAACTGAGCTGCATAATCTAGGTGAGGCCTTACTAATGATGTATAAAGCTGCAGTATGACCTCTGGACTTCTGTTGCTTACACTTCTTGATATAAATCCCAGTAATCTATTTGCCTTATTACATACGCTTAGGCATTGCTGTCTTGGTTTAAGGTTGCTGCTCACCATAACCCCCAAGTCCTTTTCGCAATCTGTATGGCTAAGTTCTACATCATTTAACTTATAAGTACTAGGGTTATGGGCACTCCCAAGCTTCAGAACCTTGCATTTATCTACATTGAACTGCATCTGCCACTTTTCTGACCAAGAATAGAGTTTGTTTAAATCCTCCTGAAGGTCCATAACATCTACGTTTGAATCAATTATCCTACCTATCTTTGTGTCATCGGCGAATTTGCTCATATCACTAGTAATTCCCTCATCAAGATCATTGATATATATTATAAACAACAACGGGCCCAAGACTGATCCCCGTGGAACGCCACTTGTTACAGATCCCCACTCGGTGTGATGAATGGTTTGAAAAACCGACAAGTTGGAGATTGAGACACTTATGCAGCATATGGGAATCTTTATTCAGGAAACGTTTCGCCACACAGTGGCTTCATCAGTCCAGTACAAAGAGGAAGGCGTAAGGAGAGGAGGAGTATGAGGTAATCAGTCCCTCAGCCTGGAGTCGATGTGTTCAGTCCATCAATCTTGTAGAATGTACAGCATAGGGCCGTAGACGTGTATATAAGCCACCTCTACGGCCCTATGCTGTACATTCTACAAGAATGATGGACTGAACACATCGACTCCAGGCTGAGGGACTGATTACCTCATACTCCTTCTCTCCTTACGCCTTCCTCTTTGTACTGGACTGATGAAGCCACTGTGTGGCGAAACGTTTCCTGAATAAAGATTCCCATATGCTGCATAAGTGTCTCAATCTCCATCCCCACTCGGATTTAACCCCATTTATGGACACTCTCTGCTTCCTGTCAGTGAGCCATGACTCGATCCACGAGAGCACTTTTCCCCCAATGCCATGAGCTGCCACTTTCTTTAACAGTCTATGGTGCGGAACTCTATCAAAAGCCTTACTAAAATCTAAGTAAATAATATAAATTTCTTTATCGTGGTCAACAGCCTCAAAAGCTTTACTGAAGAAAGTTAATAAATTAGTTAGACAAGACCGGCCTCTTGTGAATCCATGCTGAGTATCATTAATCAAGCTATGCTTATCGATATGGCTTCTTATAATCTCAGCTATAATTGACTCTAGTAATTTGCCTACAATTGAGGTCAGGCTTATTGGACGGTAATTTGACGGTAACGACTTGTCCCCTGTTTTAAAAATAGGAATTACATTAGCCATCTTCCACATATCAGACACTACACCTGTTTGAAGAGATAAATTAAAAATATTAGTTAATGGTTCACATAGTTCCATTTTGCATTCCTTAAGAACCCTTGAAAAAACCTCATCAGGACCCGGCGACTTATTTTGCTTCAGTCTGTCTATCTGCTTCACAACCATCTCACTAGTGACTGTGATGTTACATAATTTATCTTCTTCTAGCCCACTGTAAAAATTAATTACTGGAATATTGTTAGTGTCTTCCTGTGTAAAAACTGAGAGAAAATAATTATTTAAAATCAAGCACATTTCATTCTTTGTAGATGAATGGTTCAGAGAACCGACATGTTGATAAATTAGACACATGTGCAACTCTTGGGTATCTTTATTGAGGAAACGTTTCGTCACACAGTGGCTTCATCAGTCCATACAAAGGAGAATCTTGAAGAACAGGAGGAGAATGAGGTAATCAGTCCCTCAACCTTGAGTCGATGTGGTCAGTCCATCAATCTTGAATAGAATACGGCATACGTGCTGAGAAGGAGCTTATAAACCGTTGGCAGGAGAGGTGCAGAAGTCATAGGTCGTGTAACATTTGTTCAATGTTGAAGTAGGTCGTGCCCAAGAATTAGGCAAGCGAAGAATTCCCAAGTATTAAGATCCCAAGAAGTTGCAGTGTCTGACAGGTTTGTAGATGAATGGTTCAGAGAACCGACATGTTGATAAATTAGACACATGTGCAACTCTTGGGTATCTTTATTGAGGAAACGTTTCGCCACACAGTGGCTTCATCAGTCCATACAAAGGAGAATCTTGAAGAACAGGAGGAGAATGAGGTAATCAGTCCCTCAACCTTGAGTCGATGTGGTCAGTCCATCAATCTTGATGGATTGTTCTCTAAGTGTTCTCTAAGCCCATCTTAATCTGCTAAGCGAAAATCTGGGACTGTTACTGAGTTATCGCTACTATCGTACTTCCATTCAATGCTAAATGTAATTGATTTGTGGTCGCTAGCACCCAGTTCCTCTGAAATTTCTAAATTATTAACAAGGGATTCATTGTTTGCCATAACTAAGTCAAGCAGGTTATTTCCCCTTGTAGGTTCTGTCACAAACTGCTTCAAAAAACAATCCTGAAATACTTCTAAGAAGTCGTATGATTCTAAATTCCCAGTCAAGAAATTCCAATCAACATGACTAAAGTTAAAGTCTCCTAGAATTACTACATTATCGTGCCTTGTGGCCTTAACAATTTCCTCCCATAGTAGTTTCCCTTGGTCCCTATCTAAGTTTGGGGGACGGTATATCACTCCTAAAATCAGTTTTTCATGCCCCTCTGAAAATTCTATCCAAACAGACTCTGTATGTGTTACTTCAGACTTAATACCCGTTTTTATGCAACAGTTCAAGCGATCTCGGACATACAATGCCACCCCACCCCCCCTCCCAATACTTCGATCTTCTTGGAACAATTTAAAACCCTGAATATGACATTCCGCAGGCATGTCCCGACTTTTTGAATTAAACCACGTCTCAGTTAAGGCAAATACATCAATGTTACCTACACTAGCAACTAATCTCAACTCGTCCATCTTATTCCTAGCACTACGGCAATTAGCATAATAAACATTGAAAGACTCTCCTTTCTCTTTACCCTTCCTGCTCATTTCTATTTTTCTACTAAACCTATTACTGTCCTTATCACCCAAGGTCCCTGGCTTTTCAATATCTATCTCGTTCTTATTATTACTAGTTCCCCTAGAACTCGTAATATTACTACACTGGGACTTCACTGTTTTCCTGCCAAAACCCATACCACTAACTATTCCTAGTTTAAAGTCCTAACTGCTCCCTCCACTGCAGTTGCCAGTGCTCCCACCCCACACCTAGATAAGTGAACCCCATCCCTAGCATACATGTCATTTCTGCCATAGAAGAGGTCCCAGTTGTCAATGAATGTTACCGCATTTTCCTTACAGTATTTGTCCAGCCAGCAATTGACACCAATTGCCCTGGACAACCATTCATTTCCAACTCCCCTCCTTGGCAAAATACCACATATGAGAGGGTTCCCACCCTTACTTCTAATTATTTCTATTGCTGACCTATACCTGCTAATCAGGTCCTCACTCCTACGTCTGCCAACATCGTTGCCTCCAGCACTGAGACAGATAATAGGATTGCTCCCATTACCTCTCATGATGTCATCCAGACGGCTAACAATATCCTCCATCCCAGCCCCAGGAAAGCAAACTCTCTGTCTCCTACTCCTGTCCTTCAAGCAGAACGCCCTATCCATATTCCTAACTTGGCTATCCCCAACAACAACAATATTCTTACCTTCCTTAATGTCTTTCGTCGTGACGTTCCCAGTAGTCGACTCACATTCGTCGGGTAGCACTGAGAATGTATTGGATGTTTCCACAACAGTTTCCACGGCAGTCTCTTTCTTCTTCATCGTTTCTACCTTTCCATTCGTCTTCTTGATCGTCAACTTCTTTCCCTGCTGTCCAGCCACTGACCAGTTTCCCTTCTTGACCCGAGGACTCAAAACAGGAGGACTACTCCGAATCATTTTGTTTTCCTCGGTCAATCGCCGAATTTCCATATTCGCCAACCTCAATTCTTCCTTAAGCTGTTGGTAAAGTTGCTCGATGGAGGGCATCTTGCTTCAATTCTAGAGAGCGCGCAAACAGGTTTTCACAGAGCCAAGTACACGTCAACACTGCACAAAAGCCAACTCAATCAGGAGCTACTGCGCAGCACGTCCGCACGGCCCAATAGCGATGCGAACTGTATGTAGGCTGTATGTAGGCTGTATGACCCTTGTGGGTTTAGCTCTTGGTTTTGATTAATAGTATATATACGTAGTAACGTGGGAACCTGTGGTATGTCCATGTCTGTCTGTATTTCAATCTTGAACATAATTTCACTTTACATATAGTAGAAGGGCTACTAATCTATTTCTCCTGTGTACCAAACACCTAGTTCAATATTTTTGTGTCATTCCCTATCCTTCCTTCCTCCCTTGCCATATTTTATTTCTTTAATCCTCGTTTCTTTGTGCCTCTTTGCGGCATAATAAAATTACTTTGGCTTGTTGAATGTGGTGAGTTTTGTAAAGAATTTGAGTCTTAAAGGTAATCAGTTCCTGGTGCTCATGAGGAAGGTGAGCTGTCTTTTTGAGGGAGTTGAGCTGCAGGGATTCAAGGGGTACTAGGTTTGATTACTTGATCTCTTGCGTACTTAGAGATACAGGGGGTTGATGCTCAAGGAACACGGGGGATAACTCTCTCGGAACAATGCCTCGGAGTTCATAAACACGAGGGATGTTTCGAATCATTGAGGTAAAGAGGGCTGAAGCTAAGGAACAAAGATCATTCTTGAAAATTAAGACGTAAGTGAAACATCTTGGTATCATTATTGTAGACGTTTCGCCATCCAGTGGCTTCATCAATACAAATTCTAGGACATAATTTGAAGACAGTAGAACTATATACAAAAGATGAGGTGGTTGTGCAAGAATGGTATACAATACCGACAAGATGAAGTTAAGACACATGTGCAACATCTAGGTATCTTTATTGTAGACGTTTCGCCATCCAGTGGCTTTATCAATACAAATTCCAGGACATAACTTGAAGATAGTAGAACTATGTACAGAAGATGAGGTAATCAGTCCCTCAACCTAGGAGTAGGTACGAAGAGCACTAGAGTCGTGGAGATTCTGAAGCAGAAGTAAGGCGCTTGACGCTTATATACTAACGTATATATAGGACATGTACATAACCTTCACGACTACGACAACTACTACTACAACTCACCCATCTCTTTGGATAGGACCTACTTCCACTGGGGAATCCCGCCTACCAGTGACTATGCCCTCGTCTGCTACCCGTCCCATTTCCACCTGACGTTAGTACATAAGCGTCAAGCGCCTTCTGCTTCAGAATCTCCACGACTATGGTGCTCTTCGCACCTACTCCTAGGTTGAGGGGCTGATTACCTCTTTTTCTGTACATAGTTCTACTATCTTCAAGTTATGTCCTGGAATTTGCATTGATAAAGCCACTGGATGGCGAAACGTCTACAATAAAGATACCCAGATGTTGAACATGTGTCTTAATTTCATCTTGTCGGTATTGCATACCATTCTTGCACAACTTGTCAGACACTGCAACATCATGGAATCTTGATTCTGAGGACATGTACATAACCTTCACGACTACGACAACTACTACTACAACTAACCCATCTCTTTGGGTAGGACATACTTCCACTGGGGAATCCCGCCTACCAGTGACTATGCCCTCGTCTGCTACCAGTCCCATTTCCACCTGACGTTAATATATAAGCGTCAAGCGCCTTACTTCTGCTTCAGAATCTCCACGACTATGGTGCTATTCGCACCTACTGCTAGGTTGAGGGACTGATTACCTCATCTTCTGTACATAGTTCTACTATCTTATGTCCTCAGACTTCAGTCAATCACGGTGCTGCATTGCTTCGAGTGGTGACGTGTTCTTACCTAACACATCACTCACACATCGACGATCTCGCCTTTCTCGAATTACCTTGTGTTGAGAGAGACTTCGCTTAGAGTAGTACTTGCTGGACCTTCGTCTTCCTCTCCGCCATCAGGATTGGTGCGTCGGTGGTTGCCTACCCAAGGGCAGGAAGCCTATTGCTGCCTGAATTCTCTTCGCCTGTTGACTGCACGCCATATAGCCAGTCTCGCCGCCACTCAGGATATACAGTGCTCCATCAAGCTACAGTTCACCTCCTCAGTGTCCTGCGCCAGGCAAGTACGTGTGTCTACTTACACGTACTTGCCTAGCTGAGTACTCTCACTTTTTGGCCGATTGTCACCGCCAATTACATCTTTTCGTAATTAGACGATGCCTTCGTTGCCTTCCACCTCCCACCCCCCTTCCACTCTCCCCCAACCGCTCACACCTGCCTCTGCTTCTTCTAAATCCAATTCCTTTCCGCTAAACCTCAAATTCTCTAATCCTGATGCCACTATCTTTCCTGAAAATTTATTATATCAGATCACTGGTGCACCTCAACTTAAAGTCTTCAAAACCAACTCAGGCTTCAAACTCCTTCTTGACAAACATTCCTACGAAACGTACACCTCAACCGATACCAGACAAAAACTTATCAACGCAGGCTTCACCATTATTTGGACTCCTGAGCACCGTGCCAATAGCACAGTCATTGCTAAACACGTAGACTACTCTCTCCTGACAGCCTATGACACAGACAAAGAAGACTTAATAAAAGATATCAGTACTAAGAACAAGGTCTCTGTTGACGATATTTACAGACCTGAAAACTCTACCATTCTCAAAATATGCTGTTCTACTCCTGCTGACGCCTCTACACTCTTCAGTCAAGGAATCTTTGCCAAGACCATCCGCATTCCTCCAAATTCTCTCTTCACTCCTGTGGCATGCAAAGAGTACGTAACCTTTATTCGGCGCATGGACACACCCTCATTTACAGGCTATCTCCCCCAACCAGCGAACCAGGTTGCTAAGAGTTGATGATGGGGCCCCATCGTTCAACTAGTGACCAGGTTCTAGCCAATAAGAAGGTGGGATTGACAATCGCAGAGGTTATGTGGATACCGCTCTCCTGTCTGCCCTTGTCATTCCCACTCTAGAGCTGGTTGAAGCACGGTCTGCTATCTTGTGGCTTCTATTTCTGCCTTGCTTACCGTGGAGTGCACTATATTTATCACTGTACATAGTGTACATATTGCTGTTATAATTAGGTGAAGGATAATATAAGTCTAAACTTTTTCTACTGTGTTTATTTGCTCCCATTACACCTGGGATAACAGGCCATTTGAAATCCTAGGTTGTAATATGGGTAGCCTGTCCGAGAGCTGGACTTAGAGAAACGGTTGAGCTTAGGGTGAAGCTTGTAGCAGGAACATTGTGTAGCTTGCTGTTTCGCTTCGCTTTACAAATTTTGCGTGTCAGTTGCTTATGATCAGCCTTGCTATTGTGTGATCGTTCAACAGCTCGCTACTAGCTTGTTCAGTGTGCTCGCTTCGCTACGGTCAATCTTGTGTGCAGTCGGCTTTGCTTGTATGCGTATTCTGCAATCGTACTGTGCATAGCTAAGCGTGTTCTGCAAATTAACGTGTTACGTTGGGGTATTCGTACTGTGCATAGCGAATAACTTATGCCACCTAGACGAGTCAGACGCCTGGTGTCGGCATATACTTTGCATAACCTACCTAAATTGTCCCTACAGCGTTGTTGGCAAATTGCTCGTTCCATTGGCATTCCCTATAAACGCACTCTTACAGCTGCGCAACTGCGTTCACTTATTGCTGACATACTTATTGAAGAAGAGATGGCACATCAAACTCCTCCCTTTACGGGAGCTAGGGAAAAAACTACTATGTTCTCGCAGGAGGAAGATGATATACCTACGGAGCAAAATGGTCAGTATAGTGCAGCTGGGTTGTCTCAGGGTGAATCAGCGTCGTTGGCACTTGAGCTGGCAAAAATCAATCTTGAGCAAACTAGGGAACAGAGAGCATTCGCAAGGGAAGAATTTGATAGGGAAAGAGAAAGGAGGCAGTTTTCGCATTCTGTAAACGATTTCAGTTTACAAAAAGCAGTACAGCTTGTTCCCCGCTTCAATGAGGCCGAACCAGAGCAATTTTTCGAAAGCTTCGAAAATCAGGCTCGAGCCTTGAGGTGGCCGGAACAGCACTGGGCAGCGTTGGTTCATACAGCATTATTGGGTAAGGCACAGGAATTTACGTCGGTATTAACTGACGCTGAATTCTCTGATTATCAAGTAGTGAAGACCACAGTGTTGGGAGCATATACATGTATCCCAGCTAAATATCGTAAGACCTTCAAATTGAACAGGCGGCAGCTTGGTCAATCCCTGGTGGACTTTGTGAGACAGCAAACCAAAGCTTTTACCAGCTGGTATAAAGCGAGTGGTGTCTCTAACTTTGAGGAGCTGGTGCAGCTTATTCTGATTGATAACCTGCTGGAGTCTGTGGGACCAGAGGTTCGTGTCTTTCTGCAGGATCGTGACTTAACCACTGCATTGGAGGCGGCCAGGTTGGCTGATACCTTCGAAACGAACCGCTCCTTGTCCGAGCGGTCCCGTCTCTCTTTTCAACAGTCTGGTGTGAGCAGAGATCGACAACATTGGAGAATGAAGTGCCAGCCGGAGGGAGAGCGTCTACGACATCCAACCAAGTCACCTGGTGAGCCACGCTTCTCAACATATGGTCCCCCTGCGGAGAGGCAAACTACTTATGGAGCATCTCGACAACAATATCCAGAGAGGCACCAGCCAGAACGACACCACTTGCAACGTCATCAGGGAGTAAAGGGCAAGCCTGTCGTCTGCTTCAGGTGTAATAAAGTAGGTCATATCAGTTCCAACTGCCCCCAAAAACCTCAACCCATCGGGAAAATCTCTAATATCCCTAGTAACATGTCCCCTAGAGAAGTAGAAAAAGGTATGGCCCCTTATTATTGCGAAAGTCTTATTTCCCTTCAGGAAAACTCAGAACCAACTAAAGTAAATACCTTTAGAGATACTGGAGCATATTGCTCACTTGTCAGAGAAGGAATATTACCCCTTTCAGAGAATACTTCCTTGAATTCCTCAGTTTTATTGGAAGCTTACGGAGGAGCTATATATTCAGTTCCTTTGCATAAAATTTATGTACAGTGCAAATATTACACTGGGTACTTGACTGTAGGTATCTCAAAAGGATTTCCCATGAAAAATGCCATGTTATTACTGGGTAATAACATTACTACTGTTACTTCGTGTCCTGAACCTATAATGATTAATGCTTCTCCAGTGTTGGCCATAACTCGGGCAACATCCCAAGGGTTGTCTGGGGAGAATGTTGACCTATCCTTGGACGACTCCGATCTCGGAATAGCCACGTTGTTTTATGAGACACACCGGCCGGAGTCTCGTAAATCAAGTGAACAGACCCCGATCAAGCCTTCCTATTCCCAGGTTGCAGGATTCCCAGATGTCTCTGTTTCCATGCCCGAGGGACTGTCCTTCCGGGAGGAACAACGTAAGGACCCTTCGTTAAAATTCACTTTTGAGGCAGCCATGGGTAAATCCTCTTTGGGTCATCCAGTCAAGTATGAAGTTAAAAATGATTATTTGGTATGCACTGAGACTGGTAAGGAGACAGAGGGCCGGCAATTATACGACAGGTTAGTGGTTCCAACCAAGTATAGACCTCAGATATTAAATATAGCTCATAATACGTCATCAGGAGGTCACTTAGGAATTACAAAAACCTTGTATAGAATCACAAAAGAATTTTATTGGCCAACATTAAAGAAAGATGTGAAGAATCATATTAGGTGTTGCCGAGAATGTCAGCAAGTTGGAAAACCTGGACATTCTATTAAACCTGCACCTCTCCAACCCATACCTGCTGATGGAGAACCTTTTGCAGATTTAATTATAGATTGTGTAGGTCCACTACCTAAGTCAAAGTCTGGAAATCAGTATTTATTTACAATTATGGATAAAGTAACCAGATATCCTGAAGCGATCCCAATGCGTAGTATCAATACTAAAGCTATTCTCAAAGCTTTAACAAAATTCATTTCTTGTTTTGGCATTCCTAAAACTATACAAAGTGATCAAGGTACTAACTTCACTGCCAAAGCATTTAGGGAAGTATTAACTAGGTTAGGGATAATTCACAACTTATCCACTGCCTATCACCCTCAGTCCCAAGGCGCCTTGGAAAGATTCCACCAAACATTAAAAACAATGATGAGAAGTTTTTGCATGCACTTTCCGACAGATTGGGATGAATCTCTACCGTTGTTGCTATTCTCAGTACGAGAGACGGTGCAAGAGTCTACAGGGTATAGTCCGTTTGAGCTGATCTTTGGGCACAATGTACGAGGTCCTCTTCGGGTGCTCAAAGAAGGATGGATGGGAGAAGACGTAAGCTCAGCACTCTACAACCCGTCTTCAAGGTTGCAGGTGGCACGTGAGTTAGCCACGGCTAACCTAAAGATAGCTCAAAGTAAGATGAAACAGAGGTATGACAAAAGTGCACAATTCCGCTCCTTCCATCCAGGAGACAAGGTGTTGGTGCAGGAACCTATACCTGGCCACACCTTGAAAGCTAGATTTACGTGACCTATGCAGATAGTAAGTAGATTATCTGATTTAAATTGTGGTAGCTCCCATTGATAAGACCTCAAAAACAAAAACTTACCACATAAATCAAATCAAGGCCTTTCATACACCAGATAAAGTCCCAGTAATGACTCTGTCCTCTACCTCTGAGGACGACTCTGACTCTTTGCACTCTATCTCTGAAATTAATACTAAACTTTCAAATTCTGTCCTCCTCAAGGATCCTAGCCCGTTAATGGATGGATTATCTGAAATACAAGCAACCAATTTAACTGAGCTTCTACAGTCATATCCTAATATTTTTTCGGATGTGCCGAAAAAATGTACGTTAGGTTACCATGATGTAGATGTGGGAAAATCTAAACCAATTAAACTCTCCCCCTACAGAGCTAATCCTGAAAAGCAAAGGTTACTTCAGCAGGAAGTAGACTTCTTGTTAGAACATGGTTTAGTGGAGGAGTCATCTAGTCCATGGGCTTCACCGTGCATCCTAGTAAAGAAGGCTGATGGAGGGTTTCGTATGTGCACAGACTACCGTAAAGTGAACGAGGTCACAATTACAGATGCTTACCCTCTTCCTCGTCTGGATGACGTAATTGACTTTGTGGGTAAGGCTACTTTTGTGTCCAAATTAGATCTCCTTAAAGGTTACTATCAGGTACCTTTGACAGATAAGGCGAAGGAAATCTCTGCCTTCGTAATTCCAGGAGGTCATTATCAGTATACAGTTACCCCCTTCGGAATGAAAAATTCCCCCTCTTCATTCCAGAAACTCATCCATCAGGCTATTAAAGGACTTGAAGGCACGGCAGCATACCTAGATGATATTGTTGTGGTGTCTGATACTTGGGATCAACACCTACTTAGACTTAAAGCTCTGTTTGAGACCTTTAAGAATTCCCAATTAACAGTTAATTTATCTAAATCTTCCTTTGGCCAGGCCACTATCACTTTTCTAGGCCATGAAGTAGGTAGTGGTAATGTTGCACCTAAACTTGCTAAAGTTCTTTCGATTAAAGATTATCCAGTTCCTCATGATAGGAAATCTCTTCAACGTTTCCTAGGCATGATAGGATTTTACAGAAGATTCTGTAAGAATTTCTCAGATATTGTAGCCCCTCTTACCTCTCTTACCAGTCATAAAGTTCCCTTTAATTGGACGTCAGATTGTAACACTGCTTTTAATAAAGCAAAAAGATTATTGTGCTCTGCACCCATTCTCCTGTCTCCAGACTTCTCCAAACCTTTTTCATTACAGGTTGATGCTTGTGAGTCTGGGGTTGGGGCGGTACTATTACAAATCGGGAACAAGGAGTTGCAGCCTGTAGCATACTTTTCAGCTAAGTTCCAGCCACATCAGAGAGCTTACTCTACCATTGAAAAAGAAGCCCTCGCGCTGGTAATGGCTTTGGAGCATTTCGATGTTTATGTGGGCCAGACATCGCAGGTGGTCACAGTCTACAGTGATCACAACCCGTTAGTCTATCTCCAAGCCATGAAGAATCACAACACAAGGCTTATGCGTTGGACGCTCAGGCTGCAGCCCTATAACTTCAAAATTCGTTACATTGCCGGCAAAGAAAATGTGTTGGCAGACTCTTTGTCAAGAGTCTAGTTTAATATTTTATTTAGGTTAGGATGTATTTGTGGTAACCCCCCTTTCAAGCTCTTTTTTTTATCCCCTGATGTGGGGGTTTTTTTTAGTGAGGGGATACGGGCTACCGTCCGCTTGTATCTTGGACCTATGTTGGCTTATCTGACTGCTGTCTCACTCTGAGTTTAGGGTTTGGCTTTCAGGCACTAGGAAAGCTGAGCTCTATCTAAGAGTTGGATGGTGGAGAGGATAGGCGGTCCCATTATTTTGTGCCATGGCGGCACGGTTACCACTGGGAGGTGGCAGCCTAATCCTGAGCCTTCTCGGGGGTGGGGGTGTGGCATGCAAAGAGTACGTAACCTTTATTCGGCGCATGGACACACCCTCATTTACAGGCTATCTCCCCCAACCAGCGAACCAGGTTGCTAAGAGTTGATGATGGGGCCCCATCGTTCAACTAGTGACCAGGTTCTAGCCAATAAGAAGGTGGGATTGACAATCGCAGAGGTTATGTGGATACCGCTCTCCTGTCTGCCCTTGTCATTCCCACTCTAGAGCTGGTTGAAGCACGGTCTGCTATCTTGTGGCTTCTATTTCTGCCTTGCTTACCGTGGAGTGCACTATATTTATCACTGTACATAGTGTACATATTGCTGTTATAATTAGGTGAAGGATAATATAAGTCTAAACTTTTTCTACTGTGTTTATTTGCTCCCATTACACCTGGGATAACAGGCCATTTGAAATCCTAGGTTGTAATAACTCCGAACTTCCACCCAATCACACAATGTCTTAAATGCTACAAATTCGGCCACGACAAAAACACATGCACATCTATACAAGTCTGATCCAGTTGTTCAGCAACTGGCCACTTCTGGAATACTTGCAACCTCCCCCTTAAATGTTCTAACTGCGGCGGGTCACACACTGCGGTTGCAAATTCCTGCCCTTCTAGAAAGCATATTCTCTCCTCCCTCAGAGCAAGCCAACCTCCCTCCCTCCCCAACCCCTTCCATGCCTCCCTCCCCTACCCTCAATGCCTGGGCCTCCCCACGCACTTGGTCTACCTCTTCTACTCTACACACATCAAACACCAACACACAGACTACAAGCACTTCTCCTTCTACACCTACACCCACACTAGACTACAAAACTAACTGTCAACTCGCCACTGCTGCCCACTCTGCGATGGTAATCTCTCAAGCTTACCAGACTACTCACATGTCCTTTACCTAATCTTGTCTGCTAACAATCTTCCCTCTTTAATTATCCCTCCTTCCTGCTTCTCTTCTAAGCCCCCTACAACCTCTCCCTCCTCCCTCTCTCCCACCCCCCCGCTTCCTACTCCCACCAGCTCTCCTCCTCCCCTACCCCTCTTCACTACTTCCACACCTCCCACCAACACCCCTACTGCTGCTGCTACGACCACCCCTCCCCCCACTTCCTTACCCACTTCCTCATCCCTTACCATAGCTTCCACTTCCTCATCCCTTACCATAGCTTCCTCTTCCTCATCCCCTACCAAAGCTTCCTCTTCCTCTGCACCCACCTTCGTCCACTCCTCCACCACAACCCAAACTTCATCCAGGTCCAACTCCACCTCCTCCAGACAAAATCCACTCAAACCTAAACCTGCCCCAACTTCAGACAGACTAAAGAACATAAAAACAGATCCATCTCTTCCTCCCCCTCCAGGAAACGGGTCCGTAGCACCTACAAACACACATCCACTGATGGCACCACTATCACGGGCTTTAATCCAAACTCCTCCCCCGACATTAACTTTGCTATGACGAAACCATTAAATCATGTTTAAGGTGATTCAGTTCAACGTACGTTCTTACTTTACAATTAGACACCTACTGGTCGAGCTCCTTGAAGCAGAGAGGCCAGATATTATTTTGCTAAACAGTACCTGCCTCAAAGCCCCTCAATGTATCCGCCATTATGGTTATACTGCACTACAGTCCCCCTATGATCACCACGATGGGGTTGCCATCCTTGTCAATTCCAACATAAAATACGAATTTCTCCCAATCCCTTTTATTCACCAACACTGTCTTGCAGTCAGAATACACACCCACCTTGGTCCCTTTATCTTTTTCACCACCTATGCTCGCCCAAACACTATTCTCAAAATACACGATCTTTCCTTAGTCTTCAACTACACCAACATACCAACATACCTACTAGCTGACATGAATGTCAAACACACCGCCTTTCATCACACCAGTAACAACCAACTTGGTCACCAATTACTCAACTTCACTAACCATAAACACCTAATTCATCTCGGCCCAGACTTCAATACATTCTACAACCACACGGGCCAAGGCAAACCAGACATCATTCTGGCAAACCGTGCCAGCTCTCTATTACAACATCACATCTCACCTGGCCCTATTACAGGCTCTGATCACATCCCAGTCATCTTACATATCTCCTCCAACCCTATCCTCATTCCAACAACACCTTCCTTCTCCTACAAGAACGCTGACTGGGATGCTTTCAAACAACACACAGACAATATTAACCTCACCTATGACTACAACAACAAACCTATCTCTGACATCGATACTCAACTTGACCTCATCCAGGACACCATTACACAAGCAGCCAACAACGCAATACCAAAGAAAATTCACACCACTCGTTATTCCTTAAAAAGCGTCACTCAGAACAAGAAGACTAATTATCTGCTACCACAACCGCTTTCTCTACAACACACACAGATTTAATCAAGTCCGATTCGATCTCACTTACCTTAGAAACAACATTCTACACAGTCTAGACCAAGACCACAACAACCACTGGTCACAACTCATACAACAAGCAGACAAACAGCGTATTAAAAACACTAAAGCCTTCTGGAACTTTATAAAAAAAATCAGAGGCACAACTCCCACCAACAAATTCAAACACATCACCCACAACAACACACACATCTCAGACCCGCAGGCTGCTACCAACATCTTCAAACACATCTGGGAGAACATCTTCCACCCTCACCCACCTCACCCTAACGTTATTCAACACATTCAGAACATAGAACACTGGAACACTGCACACACATAAGAAACAACACCAGATAGCCACATACATCTAGACTCTCTTACCTCCTCCCAAGAACTCGACACTCCTTTCACCAACACAGACATTAAAACTCTCCTCAGACACCTTCCTCCCAAGGCTCCTGGTGCCTCTGGCCTAAACCATATTATCCTAAAACACCTTCCTGATTCTATCATTACTGCCTACACAAACCTCCTCAATGCCTCCCTTGCCTCTGGATACTTCCCTTCCCTCTTCAAAGCTGCTACTGCTACCCTCCTTCCTAAACCCAAAAAAGACCACTCTGATCCTAGAAACTATCGCCCTATCAGCCTCCTCGAAACTTTAGGAAAACTCTTTGAAAAACTCATCAACCATCGCCTTCGCAGATACCTGGAACACAACTCTCTACTTTCTGATGGCCAGTTTGGCTTCAGAACACACAGATCCACACAGGATGCCATTAACATCATTCTCAACTACATCCACATAAACACAGAACAAAGAAACAGGACAGCCCTGGTTGCAAAAGACGTTGAAAAAGCTTTTGACACTGTCTGCCACCAAGGGCTCAAGTACAAACTCTGCACTAACTTTAACCTGCCTCTCACTACTCGTAAACTCCTCTGCAACTTCCTAGACGGCCGCACTGTGAGAATCAAATTCCAAGGCTGTTACTCTGACTACTTCACACTAAATGCTGGAGTACCCCAGGGATCTGTCCTCTCCCCTACCCTCTACATTTTATACACTAACGACATTCCAACACCTGTATACCAAAACTCCATCACACTAGCCTATGCAGACGACATTACACAACTTATCACTCATGCCAATATAGATACACTCACACAAAACACAAAATGAGGTCGACAGGATAGCCATCTGGGAACAAAAATGGAGGATCAAAACCAATGCAGCTAAATCCAGAATTACATATTTTAACTACAGAAAACGTGATCCTCCATTACCTGTCGAGCTCAGATCAGCTGACACCCGCACTTACATCCCCATCACACAATCTGTCACTGTCCTTGGCGTTAATCTTGACTACCTTCTACGCTTACACGGACACATTCACTCAAGGCATGCAATAGCTAGTAAGGCCCTTGCGGGCCTCTACAAGCTGAAACATGCCTCTCAACGCACCAAACTACACCTCTACAAATCTCTAATACGTCCTCTGATAACTTACTCTCCTCTAGCCCTCTCTCTTGCAGCAAAAACAAACTTACTTAAACTGCAGCGTGTCCAAAACAAGGCGCTGCGCTGGGTGCTTGATGTTAGATGGGAGGACTTCGCCACAAGCGAGTCTCTCCATGCCCAATTAGACATCCCTGCGCTGAATCTGTACTGGAAGACGCTCAGTGACAGACAGATAGACAAACTCGAGACACGACATGACTACTGGACCTCTCTCCTTGACGAAGACATTCGCAGACCCACAGACCAACACAACCTTTTCTACTCCTTGCATGATCCTGCTCCTAACCCTATTTACAAATAACCTTGGATTCTCGGAGAGGTACCTTCTATGACAGGTACCATTCTCTGACCCACGTTCGCCTTAGCTTTTGGGTTAAAACAAGGCTCAGTTCTACACTCCTCTCTAGCTCTAAACGTAGCATGTCCCTTCCTCCCCGCTCACCCCACCGGAGTCCCAACAGAAGAGCCTGAATTTCTCTTCTCAATATCTGTCCCACGATCGCCTTCGCTGCTGGGTTAAGCCCTGGCTCTATTTCTGCGACTAAGAACACTCCTCTCCAGCACTATTCTTCGCCTGTCCCGTCTTCCCCGCTCATCCCATTTGGGATCTTACCTGAACTTTCGTTCGTTCGTTCGTTAGTTATGTCCTGGAATCTGTATTGATAAACCCACTGGATGGCGAAACGTCTACAATAAAGATACCCAGATGTTGCACATGAGTCTTAATTTCATCAAAAGATGAGGTAATCAGTCCGTCAGCCTTAGAGTTGGTGTGAAGAGCACCGTAGTCGTGAAGATTCTGGAGCAGAGGCAAGAAAGCTGGTGCTTATATACTAAAGTCAAGTGGAAAGGGATGGGTAGCAGACGAAAGCATAGTCACTGGTAGGCGGGATTTCCCAATGGAAGTGGTTATACCCTACCAGTGACTATACCCTCGTCTGCTACCTGTCCCTTTCCACCTGAAGTTAGTATATAAGCTACAGCCGTCTTGCCTGTGCTCCAGAATCTTTACGACTACGGTGCTGTTCACACCAACTCCAAGACTGAGGGACTGATTACCTCATCTTTTGTATATAGTTCTACTGTCTTCAAATCATGTCCTAGAATTTGTATTGATAAAGCCACTGGATGGCTAAATGTCTACAATAAAGATACCCAGATGTTGCACATGTGCCTTAATTCTCATCTTGTCGGTATTGTATATCATTCTTATACAAGATCATTCTTGTATGTGGGGTAGGGAGAGTGCTTGGTTTGAGGAACACGGGTTCTCTCTCTCGTATCACTGAGGTATAGGGACCCAGGGGAAGGAATACACAGGATACCTCTTTCGTATTATTGAGTTACAAAGAGGTGAAGTTAAGGAATATGGGGGGATATACCTCTCGGATTGCGCAGCGATCGAAATACTCCGTTATCATCAATATATTTTTAAGAGAAGCACTAAACCCGAGGATTATAATAGAACACCTAGCGACTGGGAGGTGATCAAATGAATGAAATCGGATGATAAAGAAAAATAATCTCAAATTGGAACCATTTTATGGATAAGGGCAGCTCTAATACCTTGGATCAAGGCATTAGAGCTGCACTCCTAAATCCCATCCTTTGAAGGGGCCCTATACTAATCGTTAATGAAGAAGGTATTCTCAAGCTTATAGGGTGTTGGCTCTTAACTCCTGGGTTGCCACCCAAAATTAGGTCTCATGTCATTTAAATTATGGTTCAGAGGTAGTAATCTAGGCTTTAACTATATCATTCAACTTGGTGGGGAAGTCTTCATCAATGAGTCATTCAAGTAGAACAAGTTTAGAAAGTACTTAGAAGGAAATCACAGTGTATTTGTGAACCGGGAGCGGAGTTCCCTTGAATGGAAAAAGATATGAACTGAAAAGGCAGTAACACTACACTCCTAACACATCTGCATACTCCAAGCGGCAAGCAACACTCACCTGATATCTCGGAGCTTGGAGGATTGCTGGAGTAAAGAAACCACACACCATTGGTGAGGAATTGGGAAAACTAACAGCATTCGAGATGGTGCAGAAGTAAGGCTGCAAAGAAAATCTAACCAATACTTCTGCCAATTACTTCAGCGAATTAAAAACATAAAGTGTGAAATTAAAGATGACCAGATAACTGCAGCCATAAAAATGTGTGAACAGATTGGTCTCCAGGTGGACGAGACTACAAATGTTAGTGACGAGACCTAACTCATGTTTTACATACGATTTCAAGGTCCAAAAGAAATGGAAGAGGAATTTCTGTTCTGCCAGCTATTACGCACCACAAATGGAAAAGGTATTTTCTGGATTGTGGGCCCCTTCTTCAGGGAAGAAGGGAATCAGTGGAATCAGCCTTTTAGTGTTGTGATGGTGCACCAGAAACGTTAGGAGCACGTCATGGTTTCACTGCTAAAGTTAGAGGAAAATCCGCGTGTATAAATTATTGATTCTCGTTTCCTTCACCGTGCAAATCTTGCTTATTCAAATGTCACGTGAGTCGCAGAATATGATGCAGGGATGCTGGAGGTCATTCAGGTTGTATATTTCATAAAACTCTGGCTGTTAACTCCAGGATCTTCACTCGGATGTGTTCTGATCTTGGTTGGGAACATGTGCATATGATTGAAAATAATCATCCATTGGCTCAAAAATTCTCAGATTCAAAATGAATAATAGAAATGACTTACTTTGCCGATATTTTGGCTGGGATTAACGCCTTTAACATTACAATGCAAGTTTGCATTCGAGGGGGAGTTGTGGAAGAGTAAAATCGAGGATGAAAAGACTGCATCATTTCCATCTTTGAACGCATTTCTGCAGGACGAAATATTTTCACTCATCCAGGTGTAAAACATCATCGTGGAACATATTTCCACGTCGATCTCACAGTGTGATCATTATACGAGTGCGTATTACTGAAAATGTGACGAAATATACCTGGGTAAAAAATAACTTCAACATTGAACCTGAGCATCTAAATGACTCTATTTCGAACATCAGCAAACTATGGGAACAGCTCAGAGATTAAAAATTTCGAAAAACTTCAGCACGATTTCAAAAAATAAAAGGAATCATCGATTCCATTCTAGATCAAAATTTGCAAAGAATAGCAGATTCTTGGAATGGAAGCCACGAAAGTGCTCCTTTCCCAGTGTTACAACTTTCCTGCTGTGTGAGGTAGGATTTTCACCACTCACGGTCACAAAGTACAGACACCGTGGTACAACCAGAGCACCACACGAGACGCAATCTGTCATCTAACTCTTATCTGAGGAGCTTGTTAAACCATGCAGTGCCAAGGATCACATTAATTAATGACACGTCTCCCACGATCTCCAACCCACTCATTAAAAAAGTGTTAACTATCGTTTGGATATTCATTGTGATTTAGGCTTATTAGCCACATTAATAAAATATTACCAGTTTTTATTTTTGGCTAGTTTTTTGTAGCACCAAGTTAGTTTTTTTTTTCCAGTTAAGTTGCAAATTAATATTATGATTCTCGACAGGATTTTGAGTCACTGCTAAAATAAAAGGTTAAAAATAGCTGTTATAGATTTGTATTTGTGGCAAATAAATATTTTTTTTGTCTGGAAAAATGTTTCTTGCGGCAGGATTTTACAGTAATTGCTGTAGCAGATCCCGGGTGGGGTCTCGGGTGTGGTCGTTCCCTAGTTTGGTCTCGGGTGTGGTCGTTCCCTGGTTTAGTCTCGGATGTGGTCGTCCCCTGGTTTGGTCTCGGGTGTGGTCGTTCCCTGGTTTGGTCTCGGGTGTGGTCATCCCCTGGTTTGGTCTCGCGTGTGGTCATCCCCTGGTTTGGTCTCGGGTGTAGTCGACCCCCTGGTTAGGTCTCTGGTGGGGTCCTTGGTGTGATCCAGGGTGTGGTCCCTGGTTAGGTCTCTGGTGGATTCCTGGGTGTGGTTCAGGGCGTGGTCCCTGGTTAGGTCTCTGGTGGGGTCCTGGGTGTGGTTCAGGGTTTGGTCCCTGGTTAGGTCTCTGGTGAGGTCCTGGGTGTGGTTCAGGGTGTGGTCCCTGGTTAGGGCTCTGGTGGGGTCCTGGGTGTGGTTCAGGGTTTGGTCCCTGGTTAGGTCTCTGGTGGGGTCCTGGGTGTGGTTCAGGGCGTGGTCCCTGGTTAGGCCTCTGGTGGGGTCCTGGGTGTGGTTCAGGGTTTGGTCCCTGGTTAGGTCTCTGGTGGGGTTCTAGATGTGGTTCAGGGTGTGGTCCCTGGTTAGGTCTCTGGTGGGGTCCTGGGTGTGGTTCAGGGTGTGGTCCCTGGTTAGGTCTCTGGTGGGGTTCTAGATGTGGTTCAGGGTGTGGTCCCTGGTTAGGTCTCTGGTGGGGTCCTGGGTGTGGTTCAGGGCGTGGTCCCTGGTTAGGCCTCTGGTGGGGTCCTGGGTGTGGTTCAGGGTTTGGTCCCTGGTTAGGTCTCTGGTGGGGTTCTAGATGTGGTTCAGGGTTTGGTCCCTGGTTAGGTCTCTGGTGGGGTCCTGGGTGTGGTTCAGGGTGTGGTCCCTGGTTAGGTCTCTGGTGGGGTCCTGGGTGTGGTTCAGGGTGTGGTCCCTGGTTAGGTCTCTGGTGGAGTCCTGGGTGTGGTTCAGGGCGTGGTCCCTGGTTAGGTCTCTGGTGGGGTCCTGGGTGTGGTTCAGGGTTTGGTCCCTGGTTAGGTCTCTGGTGGGGCCCTGGGTGTGGTTCAGGGTGTAGTCCCTGGTTAGGTCTCTGGTGGGGTCCTGGGTGTGGTTCAGGGTGTGGTCCCTGGTTAGGCCTCTGGTGGGGTCCTGGGTGTGGTTCAGGGCGTGGTCCCTAGTTAGGTCTCTGGTGGGGTCCTGGGTGTGGTTCAGGGTGTGGTCCCTGGTTAGGTCTCTGGTGGGGTCCTGGGTGTGGTTCAGGGTGAGGTCCCTGGGCCAAGAAATGTTACATATCAATTTGCATTCAACTTTTCTTTTTGTGAAACAGGAACGCAAAATTTTTTACTCTCCCTTGCTGTCCCTTCCTCCTCCCACTCCTCGCGTCCCCAATACTACCTTCCCCTCTGACTAGCCCCCCCAGTCTGCCTCCCACATTACCGCTTATTTCCTCCATCTCAGCCCCCTTCCCACATGGGAGACTCCTCTAAACTAACTCTCCAACCAAGTCCCTTCCTCAGTCTCCCTCACCATGCCATGCCCTGAATCAACAGCCTCGCCCTATAAAACCGAACTTCGCCCCGCCCTACACTGAACCAACAGCCTCGCCTTATAAACCCCAACTTCGCCACGCCCTGCCAAGAACCAACAGCCTCGCCCAATAAACCCCAACCTCGCCACGCCCTGCTTCAACTTGAGCTTCTGCCCAGTTCCATTTCACCCTGCACGGCACAGCACTCAGCAAAACAGAGATTGCCTCTGTCTGATTTACGGTGAGCATTCGTAGTCATTTCTTGAAATTTCTGGAGAGCAAGGGTGAAATCGTCAAATTCCTTTAGGACTTCTCGCAGGCTCGATGCGTCTTGGACTTGGAGACTGATATGCAGTTGGGAGATTCCTTCCTGTATTTACTTCCCACCATATCCCCCCATCCTCCTCTCCTCTTCTCTCTCTCTCTCTCTCTCTCTCTCTCTCTCTCTCTCTCTCCCTCTCTCTCTTTATACAGTGGTTTTACAGGGTTAGGTTAAGTGTTCCTGCCATTATTTACAAGTAAGAGCTGATAGCTACATCAGCTCATTTGAAAGCCTTTTTTGTCATAAAATTAGGGAATACGATGAAGTTGGAGCCATCTGTGGGCCAGTGATTTCATTTTGTAAGCTGACCTCACTTAATGTTATATTTTACGAACATGTTCCAGACTCAGATGCAGTGATGTTCTTGAGAATGATACAGCCAGAATGTTTGATGCCCGCCTGGTTGCTGGTATGATCACTCATGCTATTGTTTCCCGCTGTCTGCAGTTCAACTCGTGTATCACAACCCTGCTGAGAAAAGGAACTGTTCTGAGGAATCTGTCGAGTTCCCTCTTGAAGACTAGCCTGGGATGTGTTTGTAATCCCCTTTATACCTGAAGGGAGTGTTTAAGGGTCGTGGCAACTCTACAATTATTAAATTCCCTGTATACTTGACGCTTCACCCTGTACTTTTTAGTAGTAATTTTGGTGTGTAGGTTTGGGACTAATGCCTCAAATGTCTTACAGACGAAGATTATTATTTAACTTTCTCGTCTATGTTATAATGAATACAGTTCTAAGGACTTGAAGTGCTCCCAGTAATCTAGGTGCTTGTATGAGGTGTGAAGGTTCTCTGTACATTAATTATCCAGCTCGGCAATTTAGTCTACGTTGAAAGGGGACGTTAGTACACAGCAACATTGCAGCCTAGAGAATAAATGACTAGTGGAGTATCATTATCTTTGCCAACTCTTGTTTTGAATGTTTAGATTATCAAACCTATAATTTTCTTGCAGCTGCGATAACAACATTGTTGTCCTTGAACGTGAGGTCTTGTGATATTATCATTCCCAGGTCTCTCATATTTAACCTACATTCTACTGTAAAATGGCACAACCCTTTTGATTATTACTTGGCAATTGTGTACGTAGTTTTTAAGTTCGTGTGATCGTGAAATTTAAGCTGGATGCATACCGAACTGCCCAGCAACTGCACACGTATACTTGAAAGGTGTCTTCATGCATATTTGTGCGGTAGGTTCGAGTATACTTTGTTTTTCATGATGAGGAATTCAAAGCACTGCTTGGTCACAGCCTTGGAGTTTTGTACACACATGACAAGTGTTCCGCTGCTTGGCAATTGCTAGTAACGATAGTCTACCTTCCGTAAAAGGACACAAGCGTAACTAATGTGACATTTTATTGTGGCAACGTTTCACTCGCCAGGAGCTTTATCAAGCCGTTACAAACAATACATGGACATGTATTGTTCGTAACAGCTTGATAAAGCTCATGGAGAGCGAAATGTTGCCACAATAAAATGTCACATAGTTGCACTTGTGTCCTTTTACCTAACATATTGTCGGTAATTCTACCAACATTAATACAGTCTACTTTCATTGGCTCGGATCTCTGCACTTGGTGTTGTGTGTTCAGTTCAGGTGTAAAGGATGTCACAAACGTGAATCATTTATTTCGTGCGTAGACTAGTTCAAGTGTTATCTAGTCTTCATTATCACCTGGTAGGTCACTTAGTATCCTTGGTGTTGGTAAGTCATCAATGTGAATGTAGCATTCCACTCTGCTGGAAGGTCATCTTGAGCGTTCCTCGTGGTGGTTCTCACTCTGCTGGAAGGTCTTCTTGTGCGTTCCTCGTGGTGGCTCTCACTCTGCTGGAAGGTCATCTTGTGCGTTCCTCGTGGTGGCGCAGGGATCACGAACTCTGTGGTGTTATTCTGTTAGAATTTTCTCTGCCTGTTAAGTATAGGTCTTTTATGCCATAAAGTTGGCGTTCTTCGAGATTGTCGAATCTGACACTGATTGCATCGATCCCGTGCAAGACGTGAAGGCCTTTCCTTCTTGGAGCTGTTCCTCAGCCGAGTGCTAGAGATAAACGGAGGTCTCGGCAATGTAGTTTCAGCATGTTGGTTTTACATAATATTAGAATATTAGGCGAGCCGTTCATATATATGTCGTGCCGAATAAG
>NC_091305.1:43281867-43296867 GCF_038502225.1 Cherax quadricarinatus
CCAAACTTCATGACTTTGCACTTGGTGGGATTGAACTCCAGGAGCCAATTGCTGACCAGGTCTGCAGCCTGTCCAGATCCCTTTGTAGTTCTGCCTGGTCTTCGATCGAGTGTATTCTTCTCATCAACTTCACGTCATCTGCAAACAGGGACACCTCAGAGTCTATTCCTTCCGTCATGTCGTTCACAAATACCAGGAACAGCACTGGTCCTAGGACTGACCCCTGCGGGACCCCGCTGGTCACAGGTGCCCACTCTGACACCTCGCCACGTACCATGACTCGCTGCTGTCTTCCTGACAAGTATTCCCTGATCCATTGTAGTGCCTTCCCTGTTATCCCTGCTTGGTCCTCCAGTTTTTGCACCAATCTCTTGTGTGGAACTGTGTCAAACGCCTTCTTGCAGTCCAATGTGTGTGTGTGTGTGTGCGTGTGTGTGTGTGTGTGTGTACTCACCTAGTTGTACTCACCTAGTTGAGGTTGCGGGGGTCGAGTCCGAGCTCCTGGCCCCGCCTCTTCACTGGTCGCTACTAGGTCACTCTCCCTGAGCCGTGAGCTTTATCATACCTCTGCTTAAAGCTATGTATGGATCCTGCCTCCACTACATCGCTTCCCAAACTATTCCACTTACTGACTACTCTGTGGCTGAAGAAATACTTCCTAACATCCCTGTGATTCATCTGTGTCTTCAGCTTCCAACTGTGTCCCCTTGTTACTGTGTCCAATCTCTGGAACATCCTGTCTTTGTCCACCGTGTCAATTCCTCTCAGTATTTTGTATGTCGTTATCATGTCCCCTCTATCTCTCCTGTCCTCCAGTGACGTCAGGTTGATTTCCTTTACCTCTCCTCGTAGGACATATCTCTGGGCTCTGGGACTAGTCTTGTTGCAAACCTTTGCACTTTCTCTAGTTTCTTTACGTGCTTGGCTAGGTGTGGGTTCCAAACTGGTGCCGCATACTCCAATATGGGCCTAACGTATACGGTGTACAGGGTCCTGAACGATTCCTTATTAAGATGTCGGAATGCTGTTCTGAGGTTTGCTAGGCGCCCATATGCTGCAGCAGTTATTTGGTTGATGTGCGCTTCAGGAGATGTGCCTGGTGTTATACTCACCCCAAGATCTTTTTCCTTGAGTGAGGTTTGTAGTCTCTGACCCCCTAGACTGTACTCCGTCTGCGGCCTTCTTTGCCCTTCCCCAATCTTCATGACTTTGCACTTGGTGGGATTGAACTCCAGGAGCCAATTGCTGGACCAGGTCTGCAGCCTGTCCAGATCCGTTTGTAGTTCTGCCTGGTCTTCGATCGAGTGTATTCTTCTCATCAACTTCACGTCATCTGCAAACAGGGACACCTCAGAGTCTATTCCTTCCGTCATGTCGTTCACAAATACCAGGAACAGCACTGGTCCTAGGACTGACCCCTGCGGGACCCCGCTGGTCACAGGTGCCCACTCTGACACCTCGCCACGTACCATGACTCGCTGCTGTCTTCCTGACAAGTATTCCCTGATCCATTGTAGTGCCTTCCCTGTTATCCCTGCTTGGTCCTCCAGTTTTTGCACCAATCTCTTGTGTGGAACTGTGTCAAACGCCTTCTTGCAGTCCAATGTGTGTGTGTGTGTATGTGTGTGTGTGTGTGTGTGTGTGTACTCACCTAGTTGTACTCACCTAGTTGAGGTTGCGGGGGTCGAGTCCGAGCTCCTGGCCCCGCCTCTTCACTGATCGCTACTAGGTCACTCTCCCTGAGCCGTGAGCTTTATCATACCTCTGCTTAAAGCTATGTATGGATCCTGCCTCCACTACATCGCTTCCCAAACTATTCCACTTACTGACTACTCTGTGGCTGAAGAAATACTTCCTAACATCCCTGTGATTCATCTGTGTCTTCAGCTTCCAACTGTGTCCCCTTGTTACTGTGTCCAATCTCTGGAACATCCTGTCTTTGTCCACCTTGTCAATTCCTCTCAGTATTTTGTATGTCGTTATCATGTCCCCCCTTTCTCTCCTGTCGTCCAGTGTCGTCAGGTTGATTTCCCTTAACCTCTCCTCGTAGGACATACCTCTTAGCTCTGGGACTAGTCTTGTTGCAAACCTTTGCACTTTCTCTAGTTTCTTTACGTGCTTGGCTAGGTGTGGGTTCCAAACTGGTGCCGCATACTCCAATATGGGCCTAACGTATACGGGGTACAGGGTCCTGAACGATTCCTTATTAAGATGTCGGAATGCTGTTCTGAGGTTTGCTAGGCGCCCATATGCTGCAGCAGTTATTTGGTTGATGTGCGCTTCAGGAGATGTGCCTGGTGTTATACTCACCCCAAGATCTTTTTCCTTGAGTGAGGTTTGTAGTCTCTGACCCCCTAGACTGTACTCCGTCTGCGGCCTTCTTTGCCCTTCCCCAATCTTCATGACTTTGCACTTGTTGGGATTGAACTCCAGGAGCCAATTGCTGGACCAGGTCTGCAGCCTGTCCAGATCCCTTTGTAGTTCTGCCTGGTCTTCGATCGAGTGTATTCTTCTCATCAACTTCACGTCATCTGCAAACAGGGACACCTCAGAGTCTATTCCTTCCGTCATGTCGTTCACAAATACCAGAAACAGCACTGGTCCTAGGACTGACCCCTGCGGGACCCCGCTGGTCACAGGTGCCCACTCTGACACCTCGCCACGTACCATGACTCGCTGCTGTCTTCCTGACAAGTATTCCCTGATCCATTGTAGTGCCTTCCCTGTTATCCCTGCTTGGTCCTCCAGTTTTTGCACTAATCTCTTGTGTGGAACTGTGTCAAACGCCTTCTTGCAGTCCAAGAAAATGCAATCCACCCACCCCTCTCTCTCTTGTCTTACTGCTGTCACTATGTCATAGAACTCCAGTAGGTTTGTGACACAGGATTTCCCGTCCCTGAAACCATGTTGGCTGCTGTTGATGAGATCATTCCTTTCTAGGTGTTCCACCACTCTTCTCCTGATAATCTTCTCCATGATTTTGCATACTATACATGTCAGTGACACTGGTCTGTAGTTTAATGCTTCATGTCTGTCTCCTTTTTTAAAGATTGGGACTACATTTGCTGTCTTCCACGCCTCAGGCAATCTCCCTGTTTCGATAGATGTATTGAATATTGTTGTTAGGGGTACACATAGCGCCTCTGCTCCCTCTCTCAATACCCATGGGGAGATGTTATCTGGCCCCATTGCCTTTGAGGTATCTAGCTCACTCAGAAGCCTCTTCACTTCTTCCTCGGTTGTGTGCACTGTGTCCAGCACTTGGTGGTGTGCCCCACCTCTCCGTCTTTCTGGAGTCCCTTCTGTCTCCTCTGTGAACACTTCTTTGAATCTCTTGTTGAGTTCTTCACATACTTCACGGTCATTTCTTGTTGTCTCTCCTCCTTCCTTCCTTAGCCTGATTACCTGGTCCTTGACTGTTGTTTTCCTCCTGATGTGGCTGTACAACAGTTTCGGGTCAGATTTGGCTTTCGCTGCTATGTCATTTTCATATTGTCTTTGGGCCTCCCTTCTTATCTGTGCATATTCGTTTCTGGCTCTACGACTGTTCTCCTTATTCTCCTGGGTCCTTTGCCTTCTATATTTCTTCCATTCCCTAGCACACTTGGTTTTTGCCTCCCTGCACCTTTGGGTAAACCATGGGCTCATCCTGGCTTTTTCATTAATCCTGTTACCCTTGGGTACAAACCTCTCCTCAGCCTCCTTGCATTTTGTTGCTACATATTCCATCATCTCATTAACTGGCTTCCCTGCCAGTTCTCTGTCCCACTGAACCCCGTTCAGGTAGTTCCTCATTCCTGTGTAGTCCCCTTTCTTGTAGTTTGGCTTCATTCGTCCTGGCCTTCCTGCTTCTCCCTCCACTTGTAGCTCTACTGTGTATTCGAAGCTTAAAACCACATGGTCACTGGCCCCAAGGGGTCTTTCATATGTGATGTCCTCGATATCTGCACTACTGAAGGTGAATACTAAGTCCAGCCTTGCTGGTTCATCCTCTCCTCTCTCTCTTGTAGTGTCCCTTACGTGTTGGTACATGAAGTTTTCCAGTACCACCTCCATCATCTTAGCCCTCCATGTATCTTGGCCCCCATGTGGGTCCAAGTTCTCCCAATCGATCTCCTTGTGGTTAAAGTCACCCATGATCAGGAGCTTTGCCCTGCATGCATGAGCTCTTCTGGCCACTCTAGCCAGTGTGTCAACCATCGCTCTATTGCTCTCGTCGTACTCTTGCCTTGGCCTCCTGCTGTTCTGTGGTGGGTTATACATCACTGCTATTACCACCTTGGGACCTCCAGAGTGAAGTGTTCCCACTATGTAATCACTTTCTTCTCCGCTATCTCCTCTCTCCAGCTCATCAAAATTCCAGCGATTTTTGATCAGCAACGCCACTCCTCCACCCCCCCTGTTCCCTCTCTCTTTCCTCAGGATTTGGTATCCCGTTGGAAAGATGGCATCTGTTATCATACCTGTAAGCTTGGTTTCTGTGAGAGCTATGATGTCCGGTGATGCTTCTTTGACTCTTTCATGCCACTCCTCCCACTTATTTGTTATTCCATCAGCGTTTGTGTACCATACCTTCAGTTTCCTTTCCAACACTGTGGTTTGGGGGGCCTGTGAGGGTGGGAGACCTGGTGGCATACTGTGGGATTCTATAGCTCGGTGTTGGGTGGAGGCTGTGGGTATGGATTGTAGTGTGTGTTGGGATGGTGTGATAGGTTGTATGGTTCTGAGAGTAGTTGTGTGTGTGCTTGCCCTTGCTGTTCTGTCCTGCTCTGACTGACCTCTGCTGGTTCCCTCCTTGTCTCTTTTCCTAGCTCCTTTCGCTTTTTTGTCCTCTCCCTCAGCTGCTGTCGTTCTGATTTTGTTCTGTCTCTGTCTAGGAACACCCTCTTGTACTCTTCCGAGTATTTCAATCGTGGTTTCTCTTGGAGGATCCTGTTCCGCACTGTTTCCGTCCTGAGAATCAGCTTGATTGGTCGGTTTCTCCCCTTCGAGTACCCCCTATTCTCTGAAAATTTACAATCTCGTCCATCTCTTCACCTATTTCCGTGATAATTTTCTCAATCTCCTTTCTTTCTTCCTGCTGCCTTTCAGTGTGTGTCCTTTCCTCTCTCTCCTGAAGCCCATGGATAAACACTGATTTTGCCCTTTCTTCCTCCCATTGCCTCACCCTCTGTGACTCTGGATCCTGCCTGTATGTGGTCAGTTTCTCCCTTGATTTTTCCAGTGGCTCTTGATAGCCTTGTTGTGCCTCAGCATTCGACCTATCACCCTCTCCATCTGCAACCAGCTGATCTTCCCTTTCACTCCATGGTCCTTCTTGGCAGATTGATGTGACCTTAGCATAATTCATAATTCCTTCCTTCCTGTTTGGCCTCGCAGCTTCATATGCTGTGTCTTCTCTGGTCACTGCCCCTGTAACTCGCTTCAGCCTATTTATCTCAACTTCTAGGACCCTTATCTTGGCTACTGCAGTTTCGACTTGTGCCTCCCAATTCTTTGTCTCCTTCTCCAACCTCCTTTCCAATTTCACAGAGAGCTCTTTCTCCATTTTTTCAGAAAGCTCTCCTAATTTTCTCTCCCACTCTTGTTCCATCCTTTTCCACTGCTCCTCCATCCACTCCTCCCTACCAGAACCATTCTCATCTGATCCTTGGTTCCTGCGAGTCCCCACAATTTTTTTTTTTTTTTTTTTTTTTTTTTTTTGAGAGAAGAGAGAAGGGAAAGGTAGAGGGGGAGAGAGAGTGAAGGGAAGAGTAGGAGAGGGGAGAGTTAGAAGGGAAAATGGGGACGAGAGAGAGCAAGAGAGAGAGAGAGCAAGAGAGAGAGAGAGCAAGAGAGAGAGAGAGCAAGAGAGAGAGAGAGCAAGAGAGAGAGAGAGCAAGAGAGAGAGAGAGCAAGAGAGAGAGAGAGCAAGAGAGAGAGAGAGCAAGAGAGAGAGAGAGCAAGAGAGAGAGAGAGCAAGAGAGAGAGAGAGAGCAAGAGAGAGAGAGAGCAAGAGAGAGAGAGAGCAAGAGAGAGAGAGAGCAAGAGAGAGAGAGAGCAAGAGAGAGAGAGAGCAAGAGAGAGAGAGAGCAAGAGAGAGAGAGAGCAAGAGAGAGAGAGAGAGCAAGAGAGAGAGAGAGCAAGAGAGAGAGCAAGAGAGAGAGAGAGAGCAAGAGAGAGAGAGAGCAAGAGAGAGAGAGAGCAAGAGAGAGAGAGAGCAAGAGAGAGAGAGAGCAAGAGAGAGAGAGAGAGAGCAAGAGAGAGAGAGAGCAAGAGAGAGAGAGAGCAAGAGAGAGAGAGAGAGCAAGAGAGAGAGAGAGCAAGAGAGAGAGAGCAAGAGAGAGAGAGAGCAAGAGAGAGAGAGAGCAAGAGAGAGAGAGAGCAAGAGAGAGAGAGAGCAAGAGAGAGAGAGAGCAAGAGAGAGAGAGCAAGAGAGAGAGAGAGCAAGAGAGAGAGAGAGCCAGAGAGAGAGAGAGCAAGAGAGAGAGAGAGCAAGAGAGAGAGAGAGCAAGAGAGAGAGAGAGCAAGAGAGAGAGAGAGAGAGAGAGAGAGAGAGAGAGAGAGAGAGAGAGTGAAGACGTGTCACAGTGTGCTCCACAAACTTTCTTAATATTACTTAAATACGAGGGTTGGTGAGGATAAAAACTGTTCAGTGACGTAGTACTACTTACAACACATTAGTACAAGTAAGCCAACTCCTCCACTGAAGTGAATATAAGCAATATCAGTGATATTAAGTGTGGTATGGTGAAGACATGGTGTGAGGGGACAGCGGCAGGCCTTAGGAGTGTCTTCACTATTGCCTTCAGAGTGAGCGTCTAATATTATATGTGTTTTGTGCTATGTACTAGCATCTGGTGCTTTATAACAACGTGGCTGGTACAATGCAACACAGTGATTTGTGTAACATCTTCCTTTAGTGGAAAAGTGGATAGCATAAACAGTGTTTATTAAGTGATAGTGAGAAGGCAACACTTCCAGCTAGTGGCCCACTGCCGCCCGCCCTCACTACCCACCGGCTATAAACACCCCCACCCACCCACACTCCACCCCACGACATCACCACCCACCCTCTCTCTCTCCTGTGAACTTCAAACCTACAAGCCTCCTCTGGGATGACTTCACACCGCAAAATAGCAAGATTATCTACGCTATCTGGCTATTGTCCCAGTAGATACTGCAGTGTTTGTGGGTATACCACAAGGGACAAAGATCTTCTTGGATGTAAGGAGCCTACTTGTTCCAACTACTGCCACACAGATTGCATTCCAGAAGGAGAATTTTGTTGCAGCCAGGTTGAAAATTTCAGAAAATTTAAGGATATCCATAATCCTGTGGTATATGTGGATACAAGCCTGGAGCTACAGGAGGAAGGTTCAGAAGTCCTACCTCAGGGACTCCTGTCCAAAGATCAAGACTGCCCTCTTGGGCTGTGTTGTAAAGTTGCAGCTAAGATAATCCATCACAGGGAAGCACTTCATGAGCTCCTCAAATCATTAGATAATCTACAAGCTATTGTAGAAGGCCAGTGCAAGCCTGCATCAAGTGACATAAGCTGCTCAGCTGATGGCGACACTATTGACAAAGACTGGAAGTCCCACACTGAGCTTAACTCAGGGGTAAACGACTGGTGGAATTCTGTCATCGCTAAGGTCCCACAGACTGGCAGAGTTCAAAACACTACCTTTGGGAATTCTAACACAATTCCTCTGACCACCACAGAGGGAACAAATCCTCTTCCCAGCAACGTGGGAAGCCTTGGATCTGTTAATTCTCCTACACCTGACATCTCTGCTTCAGCCACTGCCAGTCTACTTGACAGTGCACATACCATCTCTGATCCTACACCTGTCAGCACACCTGCCGATACTATTCTAGAATCTGGTAGTAGTGTTTCGACAGCAAGTTCTGAGCCAGGAGTTTCTCCACCAGAGAACGGTGCAGTTAGTGATCAGGGAACTATCACTGCACCTGATCACCTACTGCGCCGAAGTACGAACAGCAGGGACACATCTGTCAGAACTGGTAGAGGGCGGGGTAGAGGACGTGGAGGAGGACGTGGTGGAGGAAGACATCTACAGCCGTCTCACCCTCCACTAACACAGTTCCAGCGGCAGAATCTGAGGACAAATCTGCGAAACACAGGAGGTGCAACAAATCCTAGTCCACCCTCCCAGGCACCTAGGCTGTGCTCTCGCTGTCACCGGAAGGGGCACTCTGCCAACAACTGCCTGCGAGATACCAGGTGTAACTACTGCTACAAGAAAGGACATAAGGAGGACCAGTGTCGGAAGAAAAAGGAACTTGACAGACAGGGCCACCTGTTTAGAGACCTGTTCTCAGAACAAACCAGCAGGATCTCTGAATTGGTAAACACTCTCACACGTCACCCACTTAGCTACTCCTATCCCAGCCCAGCAGGTGGGATTGGGCCTTATACAAGACCACAGACCTACATCCCTGCAGCTGCCTCAGTACCCTACCTCTCTCAAGGGCAGGCACCTTACATTCCCTACACACCCACCACCTCAAGCTGACCACTTCATCATGAGGAGCCAGTCTATCAGCATCCTGTCGGCCAACATTAGAGGTTTCATTACTAATGTTGGAGAGCTCACACATAGCTTTGTGAACACTCGACGTCCAGACATGATAGCTGTTGTTGAAACATTTTTGGATGACAGGACTCCAGAAAATTTTGCAAGAATTGCTGGCTACACCTCATGGATGAGAAGAGACAGGCAAGGGCAAGGAGGTGGTGTTGCTGTGTGCTTCTCTAAAAGTGTTCATGCCCAGCACATAGATGTTGCCACCCCTACACATCTTGAAATGATGTTCTTCAAGCTCTGTATAAACACTAGTACCTCTGTACTAGCATGTGCAATGTACAGACCTCAGTGGCAACATGCAGACCCTATCAACTTCCTAATGGAAAATATTGACTCCCTTCTGCTACAACACAACTGTCAACATATTATAATTGTTGGTGACCTCAACCAGCACCTTATACAGAGGGACTTTGATGACCTTCTTGCAGTGTTTGACATGAGAAACTTTGTTGATTTCCCTACTCATATCTCTGGCTCCTCCCTTGACCCAGTAGTGAGTGATCTGGCAGAAGGCATAGTCACTTGTCAACCCCTCGGCTACGTTGGATCGTCTGACCACAAGGCTGTTTTTACCACACTTAAGATCCCAACAGAACGAGGTGAGGAGTCCACACGCACAACCTGGCTATGGGAAAGAGGTAATTGGCCAGCCCTTTGCTCTGAGCTCGCCACCACCGACTGGAATGCTCTTCTCCAGGGGGATGTTGACAACCAAGTGAAAGCCTTCACTGGACACATCCTTAATCTGCAACAAGAACACATTCCTCACCGGCAATATGTGACAAAGCCTACAGATCAGCCTTGGTTTGGCTTTCGTTGTAGAGAGGCTGCTACTGCTAAGTACAAAGCATGGCGAAGGTATAAGAGACATCCTACCACCTATAACAGGAACTTGCACATGCAAGCCTGTAGGCATATGGGTGATGTTCAAAAGTGGGCCATTGCTAAATGGGAGGTGGACACTAAAAGAAAGTTAGCATCAGGTAGGGTAGGCTCCAAAACCTGGTGGTCCCTGGTCAAGGACAGACAAGGTTATCTGCCTGATGAACTTATTCCACCTCTAAATCGACAGGATGGGACCACCTCTACTAGTAGTCAAGAGAAGGCGGACCTCTTTGCTGAACACTTTGCTACCAAAATGCAAGTTCCTGATCCAGCAAGGGACCCTCCTTGGCTAGCTGCAAGAACTGTGTCAAAACTGTCAGTGGTGACAATAAGGCAGGAGGAGGTGCATTTCCTTCTTAAATCACTTGACCAGGAAAAGGCTGTGGGCCCAGACAAGTTGAGCCCAAGATTGTTGAGAAGATGTGCAGACCAGCTAGCAGCACCTCTAACTCGCATCTTTCAGCACTGCCTAGTACAGTGCAAATGGCCCTCTCCATGGAAAGAGGCAAATGTAGTCCCTGTTCACAAAAAGAAGAGCAGAGCAGAAATCAGCAACTACAGACCAGTGTCACTCCTGTCAATCACTGGTAAGATCCTTGAGACAATAATCTCAAGACAAATGACAGATTTTTTTGACTACCACTCACTACTTTGTGATCGTCAATATGGCTTCAGGAAAGGTTACTCTGCTGCTGATCTGTTGTTAAACCTCTCCACTAAGTGGCACCAGTCACTGGATGAATCCAAAGTCAGCTGTGTGGTAGCACTGGACATTGCTGGCGCTTTCGACCGGGTGTGGCACCAGGGCCTCTTAGCAAAACTTCAAGCACTGGGAATTGCAGGCTCTACGCTATGTCTCCTCAGTGATTACCTTCATGGTAGATCTCTAAGTGTAGTCCTCAATGGAACGGAATCAGCAAGGCATCCTATTGGGGCAAGCGTTCCACAAGGAAGTGTGCTGGGTCCACTGTTATGGAATGTCTACTTCAACGACCTTCTTCATCTCATCCCAGAATCACATGCATATGCAGACGACTGTACACTGACATTCACTTATCCAAGAGAAGAAATGCCAGCTGCTCTAAGCTACATCAATCACCAGCTGAGAGCTATATCAGCTTGGGGAAATAGATGGCAAGTAACATTTGCACCTGAGAAAACGCAAATGATGATCGTCTCTAGGCACCATGATGGTAATGCTGGTGCAGTAGTAAGGATGAATGGGACGATGTTGGCACCTGGAGAAGAAGTTGATATCCTTGGGGTGAAATTTGACTCCAAACTAACCATGAAGAACCATGTTGTAAATCTTGCAAACAAGGCAGCCAGGAAGCTTACAGCACTTCGCCGTATCTCGCATCTGCTTGACAGTAGGGGTTGCAAGATCCTGTACGAGGCACAAGTACGCTCACACCTTGAGTATGCTCCACTTTCTTGGTTTGCCTGCCCCCCCTCTCATCTGCGACTGCTTGACAGAGTAGAGAACAGAGCAAGACGTCTCATCTCTCGCCTGGACCCATCCTGGATAGATCTGTCATTTCAGCAGAGCCTTCAACATAGGAGGGATGTGGGTGGCCTTACTGTTATGTACAAGGCCAATATTGTCAAAATACCACACTTGGATCCACTTCGAGGACAGCGTGAAACAAGCTTTTATGCCACAAGACGGGCAGAAAGCAGCAACTTCACTCTGGCTGTACCCTTCTCCAGAACATCACTCCATCTGAGATCATACATACCCAGGATGACTCGAGTATGGAACACATTCGTACAGCATAATGATGTCAACGAGATAACGTCAGTTGATCAAATGAAAATGCTGGCCCACAGATGGCTCCAACTTCATCCTGTTCCCTACTTGTATGTCTCATAACAATAAAAATGCTTTCAAATGAGCTGATGTAGGTAACAGCTCTTAGCTTGCCAATAAAGTTAGGAATCCTTAACCTGTAAATAGCTGTCAATAAAGCTAGGGATCCTTAACCTTGTCAAACCCTGTGTAAAAAAAAAAAAAAAAAAAAAAAAAAAAAAAAAAAGAAAGAAAAGAAGAGAGAGCAAGAGAGAGAGAGAGAGAGAGCAAGAGAGAGAGAGAGAGAGAGAGAGAGCAAGAGAGAGAGAGAGAGAGAGAGAGAGAGAGAGAGAGAGAGAGAGAGAGGGAGGGAGGGAGGGAGGGAAAGAGAAGGCAAAGAGGGGGAGAAGGGGGAAAGAGGGGGGAGATGGAAGAGCGAGAGGGGAGAGAGGCTAGGGGGGGAGGGAGGGGAGGATGGGAGAGAGGTGGGGAAAGGGAGAGGGGAGAGATAATGGGAGGGGACAGATGTTAGAGGGGGAGAGATGTTAGAGGGGGGGAGGTGTTAGAGGTAAGATATGTTAGAGGGGAAAGATGGGAGAGGGAAGAGAGAGAGAGAGATAGGTAGAGAGTGATAGGTAGAGAGAGAGATATAGGTAAAGAGTGAGAGAGGTAGAGATGGGTCTACTTAGGGTAGGAAAGAGGGGGGGGGAGAGAAGGAAAGGTTCAGATGGTCAGTTCACAGGACGGTGTGAAATCCTGTGTATGTGTGTTTGCGTGTGTACTACAGCTTACAAGTGCTTGTTCCTGTGTGTGTATGTGTGTGTGTACTCACCTATTTGTACTAACCTATTTGTGGTTGCAGGGGTCGAGTCTTAGCTCCTGGCCCCGCCTCTTCACCGGTTGCTACTAGGCCCTCTCTCTCCCCGCTCCATGAGCTTTATCAAACCTCGTCTTAAAACTGTGTATGGTTCCTGCCTCCACTACGTCATTTTCTAGGCTATTCCACTGCCTTACAACTCTATGACTGAAGAAATACTTCCTAATATCTCTCTGACTCATTTGTGTCTTCAACTTCCAATTGTGGCCTCTTGTTTCTGTGTCCCCTCCCTGGAACATCCTGTCTTTGTCCACCTTGTCTATTCCACGCAGTATTTTATATGTCGTTATCATGTCTCCCCTGACCCTCCTGTCCTCCAGTGTCGTCAGGCCGATTTCCCTTAATCTTTCTTCATAGGACATTCCCCTTAGCTCTGGAACTAACCTTGTTGCAAACCTTTGTACTTTCTCTAGTTTCTTGACGTGCTTTATCAAGTGCGGGTTCCAAACAGGTGCTGCATACTCCAGTATGGGCCTGACATACACTGTGTACAGTGTCTTGAATGATTCCTTACTAAGGTATCGGAATGCTGTTCTCAGGTTTGCCAGGCGCCCATATGCTGCAGCAGTTATCTGATTGATGTGTGCTTCCGGAGACATGCTCGGTGTTATACTCACCCCAAGATCTTTCTCCTTGAGTGAGGTTTGCAGTCTTTGGCCACCTAGCCTATACTCTGTCTGTGGTCTTCTGTGCCCTTCCCCTATCTTCATGACTTTGCATTTGGCAGGATTAAATTCGAGAAGCCATTTGCTGGACCAGGTGTCCAGTCTGTCCAGGTCTCTTTGAAGTCCTGCCTGGTCCTCATCAGATTTAATTCTCCTCATTAACTTCACATCATCTGCAAACAGGGACACTTCTGAGTCTAACCCTTCCATCATGTCGTTCACATATACCAAAAATAGCACTGGTCCTAGGACCGACCCCTGTGGGACCCCGCTCGTCACAGGTGCCCACTGTGATACATCATTACGTACCATGACTCGTTGTTGCCTCCCTGTCAGGTATTCTCTGATCCATTGCAGTGCCCTTCCTGTTATATGCGCCTGATGCTCTAGCTTCTGCACTAATCTCTTGTGAGGAACTGTGTCAAAGGCCTTCTTGCAGTCCAAGAAGATGCAATCAACCCACCCCTCTCTCTCGTGTCTTACTTCTGTTATTTTATCATAAAACTCCAGAAGGTTTGTGACACAGGATTTGCCTTCCATGAATCCGTGCTGGTTGGCATTTATACTCTTGTTCCGTTCCAGGTGCTCCACCACTCTCCTCCTGATAATCTTCTCCATAATTTTGCATACTATACATGTCAATGACACAGGTCTATAGTTTAGTGCCTCTTTTCTGTCTCCTTTTTTAAAAATGGGAACTACATTTGCCGTCTTCCATACCTCAGGTAGTTGCCCAGTTTCCAGGGATGTGTTGAAGATTGTGGTAAGTGGCACGCACAACATATCTGCTCCCTCTCTAAGGACCCATGGGGAGATGTTGTCGGTCCCATTGCCTTTGAGGTATCGATGTCCCTTAGCAGTTTCTTCACCTCCTCCTCATCTGTATGTATGTCGTCCAACACTTGTTGGTGTATTCCTTGCTGGTGTCCCCATCTGGTCTGTCCCCCCAGAGTCCTTCCTGTCTCTACTGTAAATACTTCCTTAAATCTCGTGTTGAGCTCCTCACATACCTCTTGATCGTTTCTTGTGAGTTCTCCACCTTCTTTCCTCAGCCTTATCACCTGGTCCTTGACTGTTGTCTTCCTCCTAATGTGGCTATACAGCAGTTTCGGGTCAGATTTGACTTTCGATGCTATGTCGTTTTCATACTGTCGCTGGGCCTCCCTCCTTATCTGTGCATACTCGTTTCTGGCTCTTCTACTAATCTCCTTGTTTTCCTGGGTCCTATGCCTCCTGTACCTTTTCCATTCTCTGTTGCACTTAGTTTTTGCCTCCCTACACCTTCGGGTAAACCAAGGACTCGTTTTGGTCTTCCTATTATTTCTGTTTCCCTTGGGAACAAAACTTTCCTCTGCCTCCTTGCACATTGTTGCCACATATTCCATCATCTCGTTTACTGATTTTCCTACCATTTCTCTGTCCCACTGAACCTCCTGCAGGAAGTTTCTCATACCTGTGTAGTCCCCCCTTTTATAGTTTGGCCTGACCCCTTCAGTTCCTGTTACCTTCTCCACTTGTAACTCTACTATATAATCAAAACTCAGAACCACATGATCGCTAGCTCCAAGGGGCCTCTCGTAAGTGATGTCCTCAATGTCTGAACTGCTCAGGGTGAACACAAGATCCAGTCTTGCTGGCTCATCCTCCCCTCTCTCTCTGGTTGTGTCCCTGACATGTTGATGCATGAGGTTTTCAAGTACCACATCCATCATCTTGGCTCTCCATGTTTCGGGACCCCCATGTGGCTCCAGGTTTTCCCAGTCGATCTCCCTGTGGTTGAAATCGCCCATTACCAGTAACTTTGCTCTGCTCGAGTGAGCTCTTCTTGCCACCTCAGCCAGTGTGTCCACCATCACCCTGTTGTTTTCTTCGTACTCCTCTCTTGGCCTCCTGCAGTTCTGTGGTGGGTTATACATCACTCCAATGACTACTTTATGTTCTCCGGACTGAATTGTACCTACAATGTAGTCTCTTTCTCCAATCATGTCCATGCCTTCCATTTCCTCAAATCCCCATCGGTGTTTTATGAGCAGTGCAACCCCTCCTCCCCCTCTACTCCTTCTATCTTTCCTCAGGATCTGATATCCCATTGGGAAGATTGTGTCTGTTATTGTCTCAGCGAGTTTTGTTTCTGTGACTGCTATGATGTCTGGGGATTTTTCACTGATTCTTTCGTTCCACTCCTCATGTTTA